>NC_069502.1:547486099-547511099 GCF_027579735.1 Bombina bombina | reverse complement strand
TCTAATATCTAATTTCCTTCATTCTCTTGATATCCTTTGTTGAAAATCATATCTAAATATGCTCAGTAGCTGCTGATTGGTGGCTGCACAATAGATACCTCATGTGATTGGCTTACCCATGTACATTGCTATTTCTTCAACAAAGGATATCTAAAGAATGAAGGCATATCCTAGCCAGTGCCTCACCTGCCTCTGACCTCACTGCACGTCACTGGGACTAAACTGTGCCTTTTAAAACAGAAATTTTGTTGGTGTATGGTAAATATCCGCTTTAGATTCCTAAAGACTTGATACAATGCTTCAATGTTATTACAATCTGATAATTACACTTAAGTCGAGGATGCTTTGTTATGTTTTTATTTAAAACAGAAGACCGGGCTATGGGTCTTACAGCGAAAAAGCAGCTCCTCTTAAAGACTCACTGCGATCATTTAATGCGTTAAAGCTGCTATTCTCTATAACATTTAAAGGGATTAAGAGCCCCCATAGACACAGAAACAGTGAAATAATACAAAGGGATTATTTTTATTTAGTTTTTTATCAGTTTATTAATCCTATAATATAAAAGGCCAAGTGTGTTTGTCCGAAGCTGTCATGCTCAGTAGAGACTGCGCGAGAACAAACACACCTGGCCTTCAACAGACTAACCTGGCTGGCATCTGGGGCCGACCGAGTGTGAGAGGGACGTGACGTGGGCGGGGCCCACGTCCCGGGGAAGAGGGACAAAGAGAGCAAAAGAGAGGGGAGAGAGAGCAAAAAACACCAAAAATGTTGTGGTTTAAAAAGATAGATAATCCATTTTATTTACCTTTCCCCAGTTTTGCACAACCAACACTGTTATAGAAATAAACTTTTTACCTCCGTAATTACCTTGTATCTAAGCTTCTGCTGACTACCTCCTTATCTTAGATTTTTTGACAGGCTTGCAATTCAGGCAATTAGTGCTAACTCTTAAATAACTTCACGTGCGTGAGCACAATGTTATCTATATGAAACACATGAATTAACGCCCTCTAGCTGTGAAAAACTGTCAAATGTATTTAAATAACGGGCAGCCTTCAAGGGCTTAGAAATTTTAGCATATGAGCCTAGCTAGGTTTAGCTTTCAACTAAGAACACCAAGAGAACAAAGCACATTTTATGATAAAAGTAAATTAGAAAGTTGTTTAAAATTACATGCCCTATTTGAATCAAGAAAGGTTAATTTTGACTTTACTATCCCTTTTAAATGTTTGGTACAGTTAGGTAAAGAGAGATGTAGTATGTACTGGCCAAACAAAATCCACCCCACAGACTTGGTTGGTTTTTTTAATTCTTTTTATATATCCTGAACTGTTTTATTTGCTACATATGTTAAAGTGGTCTGTTTTATGGTTGTTTGTGTGTTATCCATATTTTGGAGACTATTTGATATGGGACATGATTTTAATAATATGCAGCATGTCCCGTTCATATAATTTTGTAGCCTGTATAATAGGCTGGAGGAAGAAATCTATGTACTCTGATACCTTGCTTATAAATTATTTCATGTGTGAAGCTGTTAGACATTCTTGAGGTTTATCCAATCCCTTATGCAATTTGGGAAGGTTTTAAAAGATTGTGGTTGCAGATTATGTAGACATTTTTTATTTTTATTCAGTCCCATTGTTTTTCCTTACCCTAATTTTCAATTGTAGTCCTTTAGAAATATCCCCATGGTGATTAAGGTTTCTGTCTTGTATGATTACCCCTCCACCTTTACACACTACATAGATCATTATTTAATCATCATATTTTTTTATTTTTTTTTAAATAACAGCCAATCTTTCTCTTCTGGTAAGGTTGTTAGATTTTCTATGAACGTTTTGACACACTTTCTGTACCAGTTTCTCCAAGATCTTCATTTGGTTGCAATATTGTGTGCTTTTTAAGACCTGAAAAACATATTTGCTTGTATGGGCCACCCTGTCCTAAGAAGTGCAGCTATTGTACTAGTCTCCTCATTAGACTGAGTGCTTCATGTAATACTTGGCAGACGTTTTCTGCAGCTATTATTCAGGCATAGGCTTTCAAAGCATGGACAGGACTTTTATAGGGCATGCAATTTGAAACAACCTTCCAATTTACTTTTATCATCAAATTTGCTTTATTCTCTTGGTATTCTTTGTTGAAAGCTAAACATAGGTAGGCTCAAATGCTAATTTCTAAGCCCTTGAAGGCCGCATCTTATCTCAGTGCATTTTGACAGTTTTCACAGTTTGACACTGCTAGTTCATGTGTGCCATATAGATAACTTTGTGCTCACTCTCATGGAATTATTTATATGCAAACACTGATTGGCTAAAATGCAAGTTTAAAAAAAAAAAAAAAAAAAACTGAGATAAGGGGGCAGTCTGCAGAGGCTTAGATACAAGATAATCACAGAGGTTAAAAGTATAATAATATAACTGTGTTGGTTATGCAAAACTGGGGAATGGGTAGTAAAGGAATTATCTATTTTTAAACAATAACACATTTGGCGTGGACTGTCCCTTTAATTTAGATTACTGGCATGTGGGTTATAGTAGATTTAAAAGTAGCAAATGGATCCTTTGGTGGCTTTTAATTTGAACCGGAAGGCACTTCATTTTTACTTCTCATCCCTGCCCATTCTATAAATGTTACACTTGGTTAAAAATGAATTCTTTGCCAATGCCGGGGATATTACAGGTATTGCAATACTTAAAGATCTTTTGAATTCTGTGGAACCGCAGCTCCTATTGACTTCTATATGCCTGTGACTAGATTTTCCTGTTACGTCAGTTTCTTTTGCAGTTTGAGTGGCTCTTTGAATGGATTGGAAAACACTGCAATTGCAAATCATTGTGTTTACCCAATAATTCTGATTATTGGTGGTATATCCCTTAGAATGCAATGCTTGTTACCTACAGTATGTAGTACAAACATCAAGGGAGATTGAACACAAGATCCATCAATTACATACTGTGATCATTTTACCAATATTTATCTGTAAGTGTGTTTATCATTAAATGTCTGTTAGAAGGGGAAACGGATACAAATAAATTTAAATTAAAATAGGAACTATTTTGGATATATGAGGCAAACCAGAAATACATTTAGAATTGGATTTTTCATATTTTATTGATTCAATCTTGTTTAAGATAAATAAATATGCCATAGCTAGTTATAGACATTTTTAATATTTTATCCATTAAAGTATGTGGTCACATGATGATTGATTTGGTTTAATGTATATTTATTTAGTATTGACTGGAATGAAGGAGTTAATGTTAGTCTAATTAAAAGGACACAATACTACTGTTATCTGAATGGCTGCTATTAGTTTATAAGGATTATTTATGCCACCATGACTAAAATCTGAGTTTAGCGTGAAACGCGCCAGGACTTTATTCATATGCTGCTTGCGTGATTATTATGTATTTAATCCATTTGTCAGAATAAAGTTGTATTTCAATTTTACCGTACCCCTGAGTGCAAGGAATTTTTTGTTCCTATATTCTTGTAGTGGAACCCCAGCATACTATTGACTTAAAGTGATGATAAACTCAGTTATTGGTAATTGACATATTTCAAATATTCAATACTATATTTATTAAACCGCATACTCATTTTAACTTTTTATATGTACTTTTACAATAAATTATACATATTTACTGACCCTTTTATCGCCGCATCGCTCCGCCCCTCTTATTTGCTTGCATCTCTAAACTGGACGCTTCTCTTGCCTACACCCTCTCTGCACAAAATACAATTTGCGCGCTCCCAACAGTGTTATTTTTAAGGCATGCGCATATTGGATAGTGACGTATACCAAGTAAACATTGTGTCACGAGATTCAATGTTTACTTGGTTCAGTGTGAATAAAAAAATCGAGTGTGCGAGACATCTCTCCCCTATAAAACAAGCAAACGTTTATAATTACAAAATATAAGTAAGTCAAAAATTATTTTATTTAGTTTTAAAAACATATAGAATTTTTATTTAATCAAAACAACAAGTTCAGCAGCGTACTTACTGGCACTCTTTCAAGTAAATAATGAATCGTTTGACAATACTACACGATTCACTGTTTACTTCTGCGTGCCGTGTTGAAAATTAGAATAAGCGCATGCGTTCCCAACACATGAACGCGCAAATTAGTTATCAGATTTAAACAATCCTGATTGGATGGCCAAATTGTAATGCTAAAGAAATATTGCGCATGCGTAAAACGGATTGCATTGAAGTAAGCCTGTCTGGCGACAGGCTTACTGATTGGTTTAAATATTTAAACAACCAATATGACATCACAGGGGGCTGGAATTGAAACGGAGATGAATGACTTACAATACATCGATTTGTGAGTAATATCTAATATATTGTATTAGACAAAATTAGGTGTCCATAATTATTGTGATAGAACAAGAATAGTCATATAAACGAGTAACATAGAGTTTACCATCCCTTTTAAAGAGACAGTCTAGGCCAAAATAAACTTTCATGATTCAGATAGAGCATGCAATTTTAAACAATTTTCCAATTTACTTTTATCACCAGTTTTGCTTTGTTCTCTTGGTATTCTTAGTTGAAAGCTTAACCTAGGAGGTTCATATGCTAATTTCTTAGACCTTGAAGGCCACCTCTTTTCAGAATGCATTTTAACAGTTTTTCACCACTAGAGGGTGTTAGTTCACTATTTTATAAAGATAACACTGTGCTGGGGGGCGGAGCCAACTGCCTAAGGAGAAAGACGTTCCATAGCAATGCTCCCGGAATCTAACTGATAAAACTTTAACATATGGAACTCTAAGAACTTATATCTATATCATATTCTACCTGTAAGATGGAGTACTTTCCTGAACACCTTTCCTCCCTGCTGACAGGCTTACTGGACAAAGCTGATAGCCATTTTAGCAGCTTGCGGTCTATTATCACAGAGCTGCGCAGCCAAGATGGCGTTTCGCGCCTACCCAATCATGGCATTTACAAGGAGGACCAGACAGAAGACTCACTGCTTCCGCAACTTTGCCCTGTACAACTACAAGGAGAGCAGGCCGGTACTTTATTTAGATTTACAGAGGGTAACCCGGTGCAATCAAGCACAGATGACACACTCCACGTCGTACCTGACATGCCGGGAATGGAAGGATTCCCACGGATTAAAGCAATGCAACGCCCGATGCCTGTCATGTTACCTGGCCGAAATCTGCAACTGTGCCTGAGCCCTAGCACTCTTGTATTATCGAGCTGTACAGCAGATACCTGTGGGCACTTAACAAAACAACCGCACCAGCCGCTTATTACACTCACTGCTGTGAGCACTATTGGGGTAGAAAGGGAAACGCATGGACCCGTACCTGCAGGGACTTTAACAGCACACAATGGGGACTTGACTAACAAGACTGCCCAGCGCCACGATCCACAATTGAGAAAGTCTCTGGAGGCCTTACGAATTAATCTATACGCTATAATTACCCCATATGAAGCATGCAGAGTATCTATTGTACTCCCATGTCAATAGTAGTCGGTACCCTCTCATGTAATCGTTATGCTCGGTTCATTTTGCCTCCGCTGTTTTGCAGCTATAACGCTATTATACACGGCAGACTCAGTAAGGCTACTCACAGACATTAGATCAGCTATATAGGCTGTTTCTTCATACTAATGGCCTCTGTCACTCAGGTATATATTGATGTGTCCATAGAAATATTTTATCAGACTTATGCCAACCCATCTATTGTAATATTGCTACCACTTAGGGGTTCTAGGATTACTCCACTTCCAATGTTTTTAGTTAACAGCTGTTAATAAGCATCCAGAAGGTATATAATCCACAAGCATGTTCTGACAATTTTGTTAACATTATATATATTACTTTTCACAAAACTTAGCCACAAAGCTGTCTTAAAGATGGGGTAGTAAAGTATAGGAGGGACCATAGCTTACCATGTAGATAGCTCACAGTAAATGACAATGTGGTCTGACCTTAACTTATCTCCCCGCCCCCTATGTTTACAGATACCTGCTATATTATATATGTTATTGGAAATGTTCTCCTACATTTTATGCATTGTAGTTTTTTTTTTTTTTGTTTTTTTTTATGTCCTAGTTAATGGCTATAATGGTAATGCTCAGTGAAGTTTGCACACGATCTAATAGATTCAGGGTGTATACATATTGCCCTATTTTCCATATATCCGTAATAAAGTCAAGATAGCATGCGTTTAGACATCTACAATAGGTAACTTACCTTACACTAGTTTATTTTATATGTATCACAGTCCGTATATTATCGTGACATGTATACATTTCTTTATAGTTTATGCATGTAATGTTTGGGTCTCCATGAATGAATTAGCAGAGCAGCCTTTGCCCACTATCCAGTTACTCCATTTTATGTTAAGATGTTATTCTACCCCACTATCTACTCCTAAGTAGACTAACTTCCCAAGGCCTATCTCATTTGGCTTTCTTAGCAATCCAGCTACCAGATCTACGGTCTCTAGGATTGGGTACCTATGAGTCCACACCAGGTACCATATGCTACTTACATTTATATATGGCTCCGTCCCCCCACCCCTTTCCCTATGCGTATAGCGGTGCTTACCCGCTGAATATCCCCCTTCCCCCTACATATCTCGGCCCAAGAGTGGCTGATATTTATGCTAACCCTCCACAGGCTGTTATTTTGGTCTTAAGTAAAATACTTTTAGAATGTGGAGTTCATACACTGACGTTATACTATAAAATGAAGTTCTAGTTTATCTCGCCTAAGATACTGTCTATCTTCATAACCAGATTTGAAATGTATTTTCTCTTGCTGTATGTGCATATTGCTTTCTCAATAATGCCTTTGTATAGACAATGTATTATTCGCTTTGTTGTAACCTTGGCCTTAGGGCGAGTCTTTGTTGTGATGTTATATGCTTTAACTTCAATAAAAAAATTATTTAAAAAAAAAAAAAGATAACACTGTGCTTGTGCACGTGAAGTTATCTGGGAGCAGGCACTGATTGGCTAGACTGCAATTCTCTCAAAAGAACTGAAAAAAGGGGCAGTTTGCAGAGGCTTAGATACATGATAATCACAGGGGTTAAAAGTATATTATTATAACTGTGTTGGTTATGCAAAACTGGGAAATGGGTAATAAAGGGATTATCTATCTTTTAAAATAATAAAAATTCTGGTGTCGACTGTCTCTTTAAATATGCCTGTAACTAGATTTTCCTGTTATATCAGCTTTTGTTTGCAGCTTGAGAGGCTCTTTGAATGAATTGGGAAAACTCTCTGGTAATTCTGATGCATTGGAATAAGCACATTTTTTTTATGGACAGTTATTACCCTTTAAACAAACTGATTTATCCTTATAATCTAACTCGCTTGCAATTGTCTACTGAGCTAATCATAGCTTAGAATATTGCCTTATAGACTTGAACCCCCAAGGATTTGTGGCTTTCTTATAAGGTGAGTCACACTGATAGTTTATTAAACTGAAAATTGTTAATACCGACTAGAACAAAACAGATGAGTAATGTCTCAGTCTCAAAAGAAACCAGCTGAGATGTGCAGAAAAGTCCAGTTCATTGAAAAAAGAATGCAAAAGCTGGTCACTTTTTTTTAATGTTTTTAATAAATCTGTCTTTATTTTAAACCACTTTATTCACCCTGGAACGTCTTCCATTGCACTGAACCTTGCTATAGATCTGCATTTAACTGCTGACTGTTTATGATTTCATGTAAAGCAGCCGCCTACCTTATCTTCATTAAAAAAAAAAAAAAGAACATAATGAAACTAAATCTAAGATTTGGAAACAAGTCAAAGAAGCAAAAATGCAAACGTGGAACTCAAGTGCTTAAAGAGACCCTGAAAATCCAGTTTGTTTATGTATGGTTTTCAGGAGCAATAAAAGCTGTACTGCAAAAAAAAAAAAAATATCTACATGTTCATTACTTAAAGGGATAGGAAACTTCACAATTTTCTTTCATGATTTGGATAGAACATACAATTTTAAACAACTTCCCATTTATTTCTATTATCAAATTTGCTTTATTCTATAGCTGAACCAGGGCTGGCTCAAGATATTGTGCTGCCTGGGTCTGAGAATGAAATGACGCCCCCCCCAATAGTAACATTACTGATTAGCATAACACTAGCTTGGCATCTGACCTTACTAAGCCTGCCTACGTGCAACCAATGCTTTTGCCCAATTACGCAATAAGTGGGAAGGTAGTTAGGGAAAAGATGCACTTGCGCATACAAAGAGAGAAGCACACTACCAGGAACAAACAGCTCAAATCTATAATGAGTTATCAACTAGGAGCAGCCTATTTTAGCCTAATTTAGCCTAATTATGCTTTTCAGAGGAAAACTTTCCAGAAGTAAATCAATCTGATTCTACGAAGTTTGGTCAGTCCAGACCTAAAACACCAGGCAATTCTCCTTTGAACAAGGAACATGACAACCACAGATGATCGTTTCGGCCTTCTGAGGGCCTCGTCAGTGAGGTTCAACCATATTCCTTTAAGCACACTTGGCAATGAATCCACGTCTGGTTTCCCCTATCACCCTTAGGATGACCTCCCCAGGGTCATAATACAAATGCATTCAAAGAGAAGCGCTCTACCAGGAACGAAAAGTTTAGTAGCTTGTTATATTGCAAATTATCACCTCTGACCTGAATGTCACCGCTGACCTGCTCTGTGTCTTTGTGAATGATGAGGTTATGTTGCTGGAAGCCTGTGACTTCCCCCACAGAGACAGAGGACAGGAGTGGTCTGCGTCTGACAGTGACTGAATTAGTCACAGAAGTGCTGCCCCTTTTCAAGTGCTGCCTGGGTCCGATGGACCCACTTGGTCCCATGGTTGAGCCGGCCCTAAGCTGAACACATCTAGTTAGTCAATCACAAGAGACAAATGTATGCAGGCACCAATCAGCAGATAGCTCCCACTAGTGTAGGATATGTGCGTATTCTTTATCAACAAGGGATACCAAGAGAATGAAGCTCATATGAAAATAGAAGCAAATTTAGTGTCTCAAAATTACCTGCTCCATCTGAATCATGCAAGTTTAATTTTGACTTTCATTTTCCTTCAATTACTGATAATTATATTTTTATTTTATCTGCCTTCTAAGTGTGATTCTCATTATAAGCTAATTATTATTAGTTTATTTAGATACATAAATAATTATGGATAAACTCCTTGTTTCCTAATCTGAAATACTAGAGGGCGAAGTAAGCGGAAGAGACAGGCCAGTTCTGAGCTGGTACACCCCAATAGATTTGCAAGATTAAGTGAAGATGTTGGGGATATCAGTTCAGGGGTGGCAGTGTCAGAGAGGGCCGTGTTGCCTAGTATAGTGAACAGTCCTTTAGCTGTGGAAGAGGAGCATACTATGGTGGGCAGTCCTTCAGTCATGGAAGAGGGGCATACAAGTCAGGGCCAAAGGCAGATGTTGGTGGTAGGAGACTCTATTATAAGGAAGGTTGATAGGGTAATTTGTCATCCAGTCCCTTTACATAGAACAGTTTGCTGTCTTCCAGGGGCTCGTGTTAGGCATATTGTGGAGCGTATTGATAGATTGTTAGAGGGATGCGGGTCTGATCCTGCAGTCATGGTGCATATTGGTACTAATGAAGAAATCAGTGGGAGATGGAGAGTCCTAAAAAATGACTTCAGGGAGTTAGGTAGCAAGCTTAAAGCAAGGACCTCCAAAGTAATATTTTCTGAGATATTACCAGTGCCGTGTGTTAACTCAGTAAGGCAGAAGGAGCTAAGGTCTGTTAATTCATGGCTAAAAACATGGTGTAAAAATGAGGGGTTTGACTTTTTAGAACACTGGGCTGATTTTTCACTAGGGTACAAATTGTACAGTAAGGATGGATTGCACCTGAATGACATGGGTGCAGGTGTGTTGGGGGAAAGGATGGTAGCACGTTTAGAGAACCTTTTAAACTAGGCAAAGGGGGGGAGGGTCAATTAGAACAAAATAGAACAGAGAGATCAGTGTCTGAATATGTCACTCCCTTAATATCTCAAGGAAGGGATGACTTAAGAAATGTCACATTAGAAAGTATAGAGGAAAGTACACCAAGTAGCAGCAGAAAGCACATGAAAATTAAATTAATGACAACAAATGCAAGAAGCATGACAGGTAAAATGGGGGAGCTGACGCTCTTAGTTGCAGAAGAGGACTATGATGTTATCAGTATAACTGAAACTTGGTGGGATGATTCACATGACTGGGCAGTTAACTTAGAGGGGTATACATTATTTAGGAGGGACAGGAATAATAAAAGGGGTGGAGGAATCTGCATGTATATTAAACCTGACCTTAAACCTACAATAAGGGAAGATATTTATGATACAAGTGACAATGTAGAGACCCTGTGGGTTGAAATAAAGAGTGGGGGGAAAAATCCTAAAAAAAAATTACTAGGAACATGCTACAAGCCTCCCAACATTAGTGACCCGGATGAAACTCAACTACTTATCCAAATAGGTAAGGTTGCTAATAACAGTGCTGTAATTATGGGAGATTTTAACTACCCTGATATAAACTGGGCCAATGAAACTAGTAATTCAGCTAAGGGGGATAGATTTTTAAATGTTCTCAGGGATAACTTCTTGTCACAATTAATAGAGGAGCCAACTAGGAGTAAAGCTATATTGGATTTAGTGCTATCAAACAATACAGATATAATATCAAACATAGAAGTTAAAGAACATTTGGGTAACAGTGATCATAACATGGTCACATTTGAAATCTCTTTTCATATGCAGTGTTTTAAAGGCTTAACTAAGACTTTTAATTTCAAGAAAGCAAAATTCAACGATTTAAGGAAATCATTAAATAATATAAATTGGGACAATGTATTTTCTAATAAAAATACAGAGGATAAATGGATAATATTTAAAAATTTGTTAAATAAATATACATATCAATACATACCATATGGTTATAAAAATAAAAATAAAAAAACTAAGCCGTTATGGCTAAATAAAAATGTGTTAAAAGAAATTAGGAAAAAACATAGGGCATTTAAATTATTAAAAGAAAATAGTACAGACTCAGCATACAATATTTATAAGGAATGTAACAAAGCATGCAAAAAAGCAATCAAATTAGCCAAAATTGAAAATTAAAAATTAATTGCCAAGGATTCTAAGTCTAACCCTAAAAGGTTCTTTAAGTACATAAATAGCAAAAAATCTAAGAAGGATAATATAGGTACATTAAAATGTGTGGAGGGTAGCATGATAAATAATGACAGGGAGAAGGCTGAGGTACTAAACCAGTTTTTTTCTTCAGTATACACAAGAGAGGAACCATTGAATGATACTTTGGAACAGAATAGAACATGCCAGTCCATACCACTAACTGGGTTTTGTTTAGAGGATATCAGGAAAAAACTAAAAAATATTAAGGTAAATAAAACTCCAGGCCCAGATGGAATACACCCAAGGGTGTTAAGTGAACTTAGCACTGTTATAGACAAACCTTTACTCTTAATTTTTCAAGACTCATTATCCTCAGGCATGGTACCCCAGGATTGGCGTAAAGCTGATGTGGTGCCACTCTTCAAAAAGGGAAGCAGGGATGATCCAGGAAGCTATAGACCAGTTAGTCTGACATCAATAGTGGGGAAGATATTTGAAGGGATTATAAGGGATTATATTGATGAGCATATTCGTGTAAACAAGATTATGAGTTCTAATCAGCATGGCTTTAGGAGAAATAGATCAAGTCAAACTAATCTAATTAGATTCTACGAGGAAGTAAGTAAAAATATAGATAAAGGGGAATCAGTTGATGTGATATACTTAGATTTTGCAAAGGCATTTGATACAGTGCCACATGAGAGATTAATGCACAAAATTAAGGGACTGGGAATAGCTGAAAATGTTAGCTCATGGATAAATAACTGGATAAAAGATAGGGAGCAACGAGTAGCAGTAAATGGATCATACTCAGATTGGACAAAGGTAATCAGTGGCGTCCCCCAGGGATCAGTACTGGGCCCTGTTCTTTTTAATATTTTTATAAATGACTTGGAGCAAGGATTAAATAGCGACATCTCTATTTTTGCAGATGATACTAAGTTAAGTAAGGTCATTAGGTCAGAGCAGGATGAACTCTCTTTGCAAAGGGATTTGCTAAAATTAGAACTATGGGCAAGTGAATGGAAAATGAGATTTAATACGGAAAAATGTAAGGTTCTACATTTTGGAAGTAAAAATAAGCAGGCTATGTATTTTTTAAATGGGACAAGACTTCGCCAAACACAGGAGGAAAGGGATTTGGGAGTAGTAATAGATAACAAGCTAAAGATGAGTGCACAATGCAGGGCAGCGGCTTCAAAGGCTAATAAGATACTAGCATGTATTAAAAGAGGCATTGATTCAAGGGAGGAAAGCATAATTCTGTCATTATATAAAGCCCTGGTAAGACCTCACCTTGAGTTTGGAGTGCAGTTCTGGGGACCGATTGCTAAAAAAGATATTGCAGAACTAGAAAAAGTTCAGAGAAGGGCCACAAAGCTAATAAGGGGATTGGAGAAATTAACCTATGAGGAGAGGCTAGCCAAACTGGGTCTGTTCTCTTTAGAAAAAAGGCGCTTGAGAGGTGACATGATTACTTTATATAAATATATTCAAGGCCCATATACAGAGATGGCAGAAGCTCTTTTTATTCCAAGAAAATTGGTTCTGACAAGAGGTCATAATTTAAGGTTGGAGGAAAGGAGATTTAATCTCCTGCAACGGAAACGTTTTTTTCACTGTAAGAGCAATAAAATTGTGGAACTCATTACCAAAGGAGGTAGTGAATGCCAATACCATAGATACATTTAAAAATAGTCTGGATAAATTTCTGTATATAAACAAAATTCATGGATATGATTGCTAGTATTAAATCGGTCACATTTTAATGGGGTTATTTAAGCTTAACTGGAGCTTTTTGTAAGTATTTTAGATTTGTATAGGTTGAACTCGATGGACTTCAGTCTTTTTTCAACCTTATCTACTATGTTACTATGTAAACAATAGATAGGATATATTAGATATTTAGATATTACAAATGATATATGATGTATACTAGTAAATTTGTTGTCTACAGCTTGAGCTAAATCACATTGGATTCTCATAGAACAGCAGCAGGTGGTAAGATCACTGGTTTTAAAACCTCTCCTCAGGCCTCCCCAACAGGCCAGGTTTTCAGCATTTCCTTGGATAGGAGCAGGTAAAATAACTGTTTACTAATCAGCTGACTATTTCACCTGCGCTTCAGTTCAGATATCCTTAAAATGTGGCCTGTTAGGGAGGCCTGAGGACAGGTTTGAAAACCAGCGTTCTAGAGCAGTGTTTCTCAACCGCAGTCCTCAAAGCCAGGTTTTCATTATAGCTGAACCAAGGCACAGGTGAAGTAATCAGCTAACCAGTAGCGCCATAGTTACTAACCTGTTCTCACCCATCAGCTAATTATTTCTCCTATGCACTAATTCAGCTTAAATGAAAACCTGGCCTGTTAGGGGTACGTGAGGAACGCGTTTGAGAAACAGTGTTCTAGATCATAATGGTATATATGTGTCCTAAACTGTGTCTGCAAGGGGATGAAGTCTTCTTTTACATTTGCTTTTGTGTGCATTAGTTTTAAGCAAGATTTATCACAATACAGACCCAAAAGATGATGGCCCATAGGTTTAGTGAATATGTTGTAGAGAATAAAAATGAATGTGCAGTCTTAGTATAAAATAGGTAAAATAAGGACAAGTTGGATTCAAACATTTTAGAAAGGAACATATTAAAACAATCAAAGCTGATTAAACCCCTTGCAGCAAGTCTGCTTTCAAATTCCTCTCATGAAAATCTACATTTTATAAGACAGACTAATAGGCAACACAAGGGAGAGACCATCGTCTTCACAAGAGGTAAAGAATATAAGAATCTGTCAGGGCAATTAGAAGATTGCCCTGCATGGTAGTGAGAAAAGAGAATGTGTGGGTGAGCGAGCCAATCAGATAAGGAAAAGCCACTAATAGGGCAAGAAGAGGAATATGATTGGATTAACAAATTAACTGTCGGAACAACCAAGGTAGGTAGACGGGGGAAACCACATTATGCCAAGAAGATTAAAAAAAAAAAATTGGATACACAAAAAAAGCACGCAAAAAGTAGTAGATTTTTTTTCTTTGATTCATATTGAGCACATGATATTAAACAGCTTTATAATTTACTTCTATTATCAATTTTTCTTTGGTATCTTTTGTTGAAAATCAAGGCCATAAGCTCAGGAGCCGGCCCATGTTTAGAGCATTATATGGCAGCGGTTTTGCAAGAATGTTTTTTCCATTTGCAAGAGCACTAGATGGCTGCACTATTTCTGGCCATGTAGTTCTCCAGACACCTACCTAGGTATCTCTTCAACAAAGAATGTCATAAGAACAAAGCAAATTTGATAATTGATATAAATTGTAAATTTTATTTTTATTTATAATTGTGTGCTCTGCCTGAACCACAAAAGTATTTTTTTTTGGTTTCCATATCCCTTTAATTTTAAGTGCTAAGCCATTTCCTACCTGGGTGCTAAGCTGGATTGGAGCTTTTTTTTTTCTTTTAAATATATATTTTTTTTACTTTTTAATTTTTTTTTTCCAGATCCCCAAGATTTACACTGTTGGAAAGGTTAGGCGATTACCTTTCCAACAGTGGGTCTTGGGCGGTTTGTAGCTGCTTAGATGCCTGAGATACAGGCTTCTAAGTAGCATGCCCCCATTTCCCTATTTTGTTTATTGTAAATTTTAAATAAAGTTGCACGTGACGTCACCATGCGAAACGTAAAGCCCCGGCAATGCCTGTCACTATACAGGCCAGATTGCCAGGGTGGAAGTCAGTGGGAGCCCCCAGATTGCCCTCAAGGTGGGTAAGAGCTAGCGTCGTCAGCACCTGACTGGGACAATTTGCGATGGCTCATAGCCGTCGTTAGCACTCAAAGGGTTAAAGAAACATGCGGCAAAGGGAAGGTTTATTTAACAAATATATTTTCATGAGAAATCTCTCTAAAGTATTTAATAGCTAAATAATTAAAAAACAGGATTAGTTGGTCTATTCTAAAATGTTATGTGACACTAAAGTCTTAAGAGCCATAATTCTTTTTTTTGTAAACATTTTCAAACTGTGTATTTAAGATTTCAACTGTTTATTTCTCATGGGATAAAATACTAATTTGACCTCCTCCAATAGAAGAACAAACAATTTCAAATATTTCAAACTACATATTTTTTTTTTCTCACCACATCTATATCAATTTATTTGAAATGCATTTAGAATTGTGGAAAATGTGCAAAGCTGAATCAGGAAGTAGACGACTGCTCGCCACATTAGGCTCTTTATGAAGCTGCATTTATGTTTGTGAAAGTACAACTCACTGTGATCTTGATTTGCACAGATGTCAGTGTGCTGCACTTTCACAAGCATAGATGCGGCTCCAAAAAAGAGCAGAATGCGGTAAGTGGCCACCTTCTTCCTGAATCATATTATCATAAACTGCACAAACCAACAGTATTTTAACCCTCCCAGTGAGGTCCTTATCTGTTTATCACATAAGCCACCCACCTGGTACATACTTGTTTCACTGGGGAGGAACAAATAAACTACAATATCGAAGTGTAATTTTAACACAATTAATACGTGGATATCATTAAAAATTCACTTTCTAAGGTACAAATCTATAACATCCATTGAAAAAATCAACAAGGATGAACATATGTTTAAAAAAATGTGCGTGAATCCCTTATATTACATATTCTGTCCTGCTCCCTGATAGTGTTTTCTACTTTTCTCAAAGAGAAGGTAAAGATATAGCCAATCAGAGGCTGTGCTGTCCAATTCATTATTTACTATGGAAAGTACTCTTAAAGATGCTCATTATCGAGAGCAGAGTTTCTCAACTCCCAGTCTTCAAGGAGCCTTAAAGGAACACTTAACACCTTGTAGTTACAGTCTTGCAGTACAATAACATATGAGCCAAGTTTAAACATTTTAAAAGCCAAAAACACCTTGTTTGCTCTAATTTTTTTGCATTAAGCAAACTGCGCCCCCCCCCCCCCCATTTGCCTTAGTTGGAGGAGACAATCAGGAATTGTTACCTGAGTAGACAAGGCTAACCACCTGTAAAGCTTACATTGTTTTGCAGTTTATCTGCTGAGGCCAGTTAGGGACATACATGTAGCAGGGTTAGCCTAACAAAGTCTGCAGTATGCATTTCCAGTTCTAAGAATTCGAAAACTAACCATTTTGAGAGTTAACATAAAAAGTGGCCAAAATAAACAATGAGTATATTGCAAACTTGTTTTACTATGCAAAATTAAACATTTTATATTACAATCTGAGGGAATTTACTGACCCTTTGACAGACTGAAATGGTCTGAACATGAGCAGAGCCACTTAAGTCTCTTCCTAGGCTATACAATGGGTTGTTGAATGGTGAAGTCAAAGTAGGAATCTGGAGGGCATTTGTATAAAACCAATGACCTTTGTTAGTTCCTGGTATATGGAGGATTCAGAGGATCCCCCAGTACAGGGTTCTTTAAATAACGGGTCAAGATCCATTACTGGGTCGCAACACCATGTTTACTGGGTCACGGCTAGTGTGTGTGTGTTGTATAAGAGTGTGTGGTGTGTGTGTGTTGTATGAGAGGGGGTGTGTGTGTGTTGTATGAGAGTGTGTGTGTTGTATGAGAGTTTGTGTGTGTGTTGTTTGAGAGTGTGTGGTGTGTGTGTGTGTTATTGCTTTTACAAAACTATAAAGTTTGACTACAATCAGGACTAATGTATGCACACATTTTAGTCACTTTGCCAAAAAATGCAGCTATGTTGTATAATACTTTAGAAATTTCAGATCAAGCATAAAAATAGGGCCACGATGGTATGTGGTATCATGGTGAAAAAACGTTTGAAGAACCCTGCCCTAGTACATAGTGACCACTGATGCCCATAACATAGGTAAACTTACCAACAATCATGGTTTACTTTACTGAGTGGTTTCTTAAATCTGTTGTAGTTACGGTACTGGAAAACAAACTATTATTTTGTATGTTACATTTGGGGGAAAATATATGCTTGTGTGTGTGTTTTTCCGGTAAATCTCTGAAATATCTATTTTCTCTTATTATATCTCTTGAGAATATTGTGTTTTTTTATTTTCTCTCAAAACAGACAGGATGCAGATTTGTTGCTGTCAGTATAACTGACAAGACACTTGAAACGGAATATGTGAGATAACAAAACCGCTTTTGAGTAAGGAAAAAGTATCCTGTTTTTAACTCTGTGATACAACATTTTCCTTTTGATGCTAAAAATTCAAGGTTTAGTTTAACGCTTTAAGGGCAGTCCCCACCCCCAGTTTCTGTGCTTAAAGGGCCCATAGAGTTTGGCATTGTATTGGTTTCACCGTTATTATCCACGCTCTTGTTAACGGGAAAGGAAACCCATTTTTTTTCCCTTTCATTATATATAAAAAAAAAAAGTTTCCAATTTACTTCTGTTATCACATTTGTGTAGTTTACAAGTTATTCTTTCCTGAAGAGACACCTAGATAGGTAGCGTGCACATCTGGAGCTCTACATGACAGGACATAGTGCTGCCGCATAGTGCTCTTGCTAATCTATAACATTGTTGCAAAACTGCTGCTATATAGTGCTGCAGACACGTGCACACTCCTGAATGGGGATCTGCATTCGGATCCTTCCTGAGGATCCAAATTCAGAAGTAAGCAGCGGCTCATGCCCTTCGGGTATTTTTGTAGCCTGATTGGTTCACTTAAAAGATCCCCACACTTTAAATCTATGCAAATCCATATCTTAGTGTAGGGACCTTTGACAAGAATCAATCTGGTTACAAAAATATTAGAAAGGCACGAGCCACTGCTTACTTCCACATTCCGATCCTCATGAAGAATCCGACTGCACATCCCTACTCCTGAATTTACCTTCCTGCATTTTAACAAAGGATAACAAGAAAACAAGCAACATTTTATAATAGAAGTAAATTGAAAGGTGAAATAATCAGCTGATTAGTAAACATGGTTATTTTACCTGCTCTCACTCAAGGTGATTTTGAAAATCTTGCCTGCTAGTGAGGCCTGAGGACAGGTTTGAAAACCAGTGACCAAACCTGCAGTACCCTGTGTCATTTTTTTAAGGGGTTAAGGCAGCTGAACATTGTACCATTTGACTGTTATTTGTTTACATGTTAAACTTAGGTTGTCACACGGCATTATATCGATTTGTTTGTTTGTTTTTTAAAACGCCCTTTAACCCCTTAAGAACCAATGACGAAATTATTCTGTCATGAAAATTGAGCAAACTGAAGCTGTGTCCTTAAGGGGTTAAGAGACAGTAAAGTTAAACTTAAATGAACTTTATAGAGTGACATTTTAAGCAACTTTTCAATTTTGTTAGTTCTCTTAGTATTTTTGTTAAAGATGTGAGCTCATCTGGTAGCTGTTTGTAACATTGTTTTATTGTACTGTAATACAATGCTGCACATACTGCTGCCATAGACTGACAAACACGTGGACGCTCCTAAGCTCATATTAGCCTACCTACATTTACTCTTAAGCAAAGGATGCCATGAGAATAATGCAAATCTGATAAAGTTGTTTCAAAATTGGATGCTTTATCAGAATCCTGTTTAATTTTCACTTTACTGTCCCCCTCAGTTTATCAACATTTTCTCCTGGTTCCTGTAGTAACAGAACATGAGATGTGTGTTGTTCTTGGTGCTGAGTTTCTGGTACGTTGCCTAACTTGTGACACTGTTCTATATGATTGAGATAGATGGCTTTACATAATGAAGATGTAAAGATTTCCATTCAGTTGGGGAAATCTGGTTTGTGGATTGAACAAGTATTTTTCTTACAATAACTCTTTAGGACAGAAAGAACAAGCATGAAAACAAGATTTTAAAATGTGCAGTATTATGTGGAAAAGTTGATTTCAAATTAAATACACATAAAAAAAAAAACATAACACACATTTCATTCCAATAAATTCAATCAAATTTCATGTTTAAAGTGTTTTTTTGGGAAACATTTATTAGTTTGCAATTGTTTTTTTTTTTAAATGAATTCCTGGTACATCCAGGTAGTAACACATTAAAAGAAGGACTTTTTTTTTTGTTTTGTTTAGCAATGAATGAATGTTAAAGGGACAGTCTAGTCTAAATGAAACTTTCTTGATTCATATAGGGCATGCAATTTTAAACAACTTTCCAATTCACTTTGCTTTGTTCTCTTGGTATTCTTAGTTGAAAGCTATTCCTAGGTAGGCTCATATGCTAATTTCTAAGCCCTTGAAGGCCGCCCCTTATCTCAATGCATTTGACAGTTTTTCACAGATAGAGGGCGTTAGTTCATGTGTGCCATAAAGATAACATTGTGCTCACGCCCGTGGAGTTACTTATGAGAGGGTACTGATTGGCTAAAATGCAAGTCTGTCAAAAGAACTGTAATAAGAGGGCAGTCTGCAGAGGCTTAGATACAAGGTAATCACAGAGGTAAAAAGTATATTAATATAACAGTGTTGGTTATGCAAAACTGGGGGATTATCTATCTTTTTAAATAACCGTTCATGAGTAGACTGTCCCTTTTTAAGCTTTAACTGTCCTGTCTCTTTAAAGGGACACTGAACCCAATTTTTTTCTTTCATGATTCAGATGGAGCATGCGATTTTAAGCAACTTTCTAATTTTACTCCTATTATCAATTTTTCTTCGTTCTCTTTCTATCTTTATTTGAAAAAGAAGGCATCTAAGCTTTTTTCTTGGTTCAGGACTCTGGACAGCACTTTTTGATTTGTGGATGAATTTATCCACCAATCAGCAAGGACAACTCAGGTTGTTCACCAAAAATGGGCCGGCATCTAAACTTACATTCTTACATTTCAAATAAAGATACCAAGAGAATAAAGAAAATTTGATAATAGGAGTAAATAAGAAAGGTGCTTAAAATTTCATGCTCTATATGATTCACAAAAGAAAAAATTTGGGTTCAGTGTCCCTTTAAATGGACTTGAAACACAAATTTTTTCTTTCATGATTCAGAGACAGCATGTCTTTTTTTTTTTTTTTTTTTCTATCTGATTTTCTTTCATTCTCTTGGCATCCTTTTATTGAAAAAGGATATATAGGAATGCTTATAATTTGCTGATTGGTGGATGCACGTATATGCCTCATGTTCTTGGCTCACCTATGTGCATGGCTGTTTCTTCAACAAAGGAAACCAAGAGTATGAAGCAAATTAGATAATATATGTAAATTGGAAACCTGTTTATAATTGTTTTATAATTTTTGGGTTTCGGGTCCCTTTAATACTTTATCAATGACTTGACATTATATCCTACTTACTTGTGTAATATAAGTGCTCCACAAGGGGATTTACCAAAATTGGAGTGTAATTCCTTGGGAACTCAAAATTAGAGTCTATTAAATGTCAAATGCTGTTCGGTTCTCTTTGGAAGCAAAAATATGCATGCTACATATTATTAAAATAGGGCAAGTCATAACAAAACAGAGGAAGAATAGGATTTCTCCAACATTGGTGTGTCCGGTCCACGGCGTCATCCATAACTTGTGGGAATATTCTCTTCCCCAACAGGAAATGGCAAAGAGCACAGCAAAAGCTGTCCATATAGTCCCTCCTAGGCTCCGCCCACCCCAGTCATTCTCTTTGCCGCTGAACAAGCAGCATCTCCACGGAGATGGTGAAGAGTATGTGGTGTTTAGTTGTAGTTTTTTATTCTACTATCAAGAGTTTGTTATTTTAAAATAGTGCTGGTATGTACTATTTACTCTGAAACATAAAAAGATGAAGAGTTCTGTTTGTGAGAGGAATATGATTTTAGCAGCAGTAACTAAAATCGTTTGCTGTTTCCACATAGGACTGTTGAGATGAGATAACTTCAGTTGGGGGAAACAGTTGGCAGACTTTTCTGCTTAAGGTATGACTAGCCATATTTCTAACAAGACTGTGTAATGCTGGAAGGCTGTCATTTCCCCTCATGGGGACCGGTAAGCCATTTTCTTAGTCTCAAACAGAATAAAGGGCTTAATATGGGCTATAAAACTGGTAGACACTTTTATGGGCTAGATCGATTGCTTTATTTGGGCATTTTATACAGCTTTATGTTGAAATTCACACTTTATAAACTTTGGGGAACGTTTTTTTTACGTCAGGCACTGGCTTAGACACCTTCCCAGTCAGGAAGGGCCTTCTCTGTAGTAGGCAGAGCCTCATTTTCGCGCCATTACTGCGCAGTTACTTTTGAGAGCAGGACATGCAGTTGCATGTGTGTGGGTCTGAAAGTAGTTGAAAAAGGTTCCTATAAGGCTTCATTTGGTATCGTATACCCCCCCTGGGTTTGGTAAAGTCGCAGCAAAGGCTGTAGCTGGGACTGTAGAGGGGTTAAAACTGTAATCGGCTCCGGTTTCCTCATTTTAAGGGTTAACGGTCTGAAATTTGGGGTGCAATGCTTTGAATGCTTTAAGACACTGTTGGTTAAATTTGAACAATTCCTTCATAGGTTTTTCACATATTCAGTAATAAATCAGTGCCCTGTTTAAAATTTAAAGAGACAGTAATGTTTTTGTTTTAAAACGGTTTTTGTATTTTATTGACAAGTTTAAGCCTGTTTAACATGTCTGTGCCTTCAGATAAACTATGTTCTGTATGTATGGAAGCCAATGTGTCTCCCCCTTCAAAATTGTGATAATTGTGTCATAGCGTCCAAACAAAGTAAGGACAGTACTGCCACAGATAGTAAAGTTGCCCAAGATGATTCATCAGATGAAGGGAGTAGACATAGTTCTACATCATCTCCTTCTGTGTCTACACCAGTTTTGCCCACGCAGGAGGCCCCTAGTACTTCTAGCGCGCCAATGCTTGTTACTATGCAACAATTGACGGCAGTAATGGATAACTCCATAGCAAATATTTTATCCAAAATGCCTGCATTTCAGAGAAAGCGCGATTGCCCTGTTTTAAACACTGTAGAGCAGGAGGGCGCTGATGATAATTGCTCTGTCATACCCTCACACCAATCTGAAGTGGCCATGAGGGAGGTTTTGTCAGATGGGGAAATTTCTGATTCAGGTAGAATTTCTCAACAGGCAGAACCTGATGTTGTGACATTTAAATTTAAATTAGAGCATCTCCGCGCACTGCTTAAGGAAGTGCTATCTACTCTGGATGATTGTGACAACCTGGTCATTCCAGAAAAATTGTACAAGATGGACAAGTTCCTAGAGGTTCCGGTGCACCCCGACGCTTTTCCTATACCCAAGCGGGTGGCGAACATAGTGAATAAGGAGTGGGAGAAGCCCGGCATACCTTTTTGTCCCCCCTCCTATATTTAAGAAATTATTTCCTATGGTCGACCCCAGAAAGGACTTATGGCAGACAGTCCCTAAGGTCGAGGGGGCAGTTTCTACACTAGCCAAGCGCACTACTATTCCTATCGAGGATAATTGTGCTTTCAAAGATCCTATGGATAAAAAATTGGAGGGTTTGCTTAAAAAGATTTTTGTACAGCAAGGTTACCTCCTGCAACCTATTTCGTGCATTATTCCTGTCACTACAGCAGCGTAGTTCTGGTTCGAGGAACTAGAAAAGTCGCTCAGTAGAGAGACTCCGTATGAGGAGGTTATGGACAAAAAAATTCTGGGTTTGCAATTGTGGCTCTGGCTAAAGTCTTGGTCAGCGGATGTATCTTCCAAGACAAAATTGCTTAATATCCCTTTCAAGGGTAAAATCCTTTTTGGGCCAGAATTGAAAGAGATTATCTCAGACATCACTGGGGGTAAGGGCCACGCCCTCCCACAAGATAGGCCTTTCAAGGCCAAGAATAAGTCTAATTTTCGTTCCTTTCGCAATTTCAGGAACGGACCGGCCTCTAACTCTGCAGCCTCTAGACAAGAGGGTAATGCTTCACAAACCAAACCAGCTTGGAAACCGATGCAAGGCTGGAACAAGGGTAAGCAGGCCAAGAAGCCTGCTGCTGCTACCAAAACAGCATGAAGGAGTATCCCCCGATCCGGGACCGGATCTAGTAGGGGGCAGACTCTCTCTCTTCGCTCAGGCTTGGGCAAGAGATGTTCAGGATCCCTGGGCACTAGAAATAGTTTCTCAGGGTTATCTTCTGGAATTCAAGGAACTACCCCCAAGGGGAAGGTTCCACATGTCTCACTTATCTTCAAACCAAATAAAGAGACAGGCATTCTTACATTGTGTAGAAGACCTGTTAAAAATGGGAGTGATACACCCAGTTCCAACCGTGGAACAAGGAATGGGTTTTTACTCAAATCTGTTTGTAGTTCCCAAAAAAGAGGGAACTTTCAGACCAATTCTGGATTTAAAGATCCTAAACAAATTTCTCAGAGTGCCATCGTTCAAAATGGAAACTATTCGAACGATTTTACCTACAATCCAGGAGGGTCAATTTATGACTACCGTGGATCTAAAGGATGCGTATCTACATATTCCTATCCACAAAGATCATCATCAGTTCCTAAGCTTCGCCTTTCTGGACAAACATTACCAGTTTGTGGCTCTCCCATTCGGGCTAGCCACTGCTCCAAGGATTTTCACAAGGGTACTCGGGTCCCTTCTAGCGGTTCTAAGACCAAGGGGCATTGCAGTGGCACCTTACTTGGACGACATTCTGATACAAGCGTCGTCTCTTTCAAAGGCAAAGGCTCACACAGACATCGTTCTGGCCTTTCTCAGATCTCACGGATGGAAAGTGAACATAGAAAATAGTTCTCTGTCTCTGTCGACAAGAGTTCCTTTCTTGGGGACAATAATAGATTCTTTAGAAATGAAGATTTTCCTGACAGATGTCAGAAAGTCAAAACTTCTAAACGCTTGTCAAGTTCTTCACTCTGTTCCACGACCTTCCATAGCTCAGTGCATGGAAGTAGTAGGGTTGATGGTTGCAGCAATGGACATAGTTCCTTTTGCGCGAATTCATCTAAGACCATTACAACTGTGCATGCTGAAACAGTGGAATGGGGACTATACAGACTTGTCTCCAGTGATTCAAGTAGATCAGAAGACCAGAGACTCACTCCGTTGGTGGCTAAACCAGGATCACCTGTCCCAGGGAAATGAGCTTCCGCAGACCAGAGTGGGTCATCGTCACGACCGACGCCAGTCTAGTGGGCTGGGGTGCGGTCTGGGACTCCCTGAAAGCTCAGGGGCTATGGTCTCGGGAAGAGTCTCTTCTCCCGATAAACATTCTGGAACTGAGAGCGATATTCAATACTCTCAGGGCTAGGCCTCAACTAGCAAAGGCCAGATTCATAAGATTCCAATCAGACAACATGACGACTGTTGCTTACATCAACCATCAGGGGGGAACAAGGAGTTCCCTGGCGATTAGAGAAGTGACCAAAATCATAAAATGGGCAGAGGATCACTCCTGCCACCTATCTGCGATCCACATCCCAGGAGTGGAAAACTGGGAGGCGGATTATCTGAGTCATCAGACATTCCATCCGGGGGAGTGGGAACTCCACCCGGAGATATTTGCCCAGTTGACTCAATTATGGGGCATTCCAGACATGGATCTGATGGCGTCTCGTCAGAACTTCAAGGTTCCTTGCTACGGGTCCAGATCCAGGGATCCCAAGGCGACTCTAGTGGATGCATTAGTAGCGCCTTGGACATTCAACCTAGCTTATGTGTTTCCACCGTTTCCTCTCATTCCCAGGCTGGTAGCCAGGATCAAGCAGGAGAGGGCCTCGGTGATCTTGATAGCTCCTGCGTGACCACGCAGGACTTGGTATGCAGACCTGGTGAATATGTCATCGGCTCCACCATGGAAGCTACCTTTGAGACAGGATCTTCTAGTACAAGGTCCATTCGAACATCCAAATCTAGTTTCCCTCCAGCTAACGGCTTGGAAATTGAACGCTTGATTTTATCTAAGCGTGGGTTTTCGGATTCTGTAATAGATACTCTGGTACA
>NC_069502.1:547421099-547481099 GCF_027579735.1 Bombina bombina | reverse complement strand
GGATTCTTCAGAGAGAGGCCTTGTTTCTCTTCAGAGGGATGTATATGGGTTATGGTTTGTTTCTTTTTTCACCTCATGGGTTATGGCGCGCAAAATCCCCTTTTTATTTGTCAAAATTTTTTTCTGCATGCACTCAGGATCTTATCTGTCCTCAGATTTAATGTTTAATTTCTCCTGCTTTGCAGTTTGGCTTAGCACGAATTGTACCTGTGACAATTTTTTTAAACGCTACTTAGGAGGAGGAAAGTGGTTTCCATTCTTCAAGAGTTTTTTTTAGAGGTTTTTAGTGTTTATTGCATTTCTTTGCCATATGCTACAATGGAGCAGATGGATTCTGTCCCTAAATCAACCCAATAAACCAAGTATCCTGGACACCTTTCTACTATTATTAGGTGTGCTTATTGTAAGGAAGCTGAATTGCCATCTCCAACTTTTTAATGTGCTTCATGTTTAGATTTGTATAAGCAATCAGACCAATTTAATGCTTTTTCTCTGGGTACTAATGCACCTACTATTTGTTCATTACATGATAATGCTGATGTAGTGTCTCTTATCATTAAAAAGTTTATCAAGGCTGCAGTTTCTGAGGAGTTGGCTGCTCTCCCCTCTTCAAACAAGCATAAAAGATCAGTTCAGATTTTACCTTCTACTAGTGCTATGTGCCCTGAGACCTGGGATACTGTTATATCTTCAGATGGTGACGTTTCATCTGGGGGATGAGGATTCCTCATCTGATGTTGAACCTGACATTTCCTTTTTTTGTCTAAAGTTGAACATATTGGTTCTCTTTTAAAGGAGGTTTTTTTTTCTACTTTAGGGGTTAAAGATCCTAAAGTTTCTGATGGTAAACCTTGTAATCATTTAAATTCATTTTAAAGTGAAAGTCAATCCTAATGTTTTTGAAACGCTAGGATTGACTATTGAAACAAATAAAGGGGACTTCCATTTATGAAGTATAAGATAGGAAGTTGGAATACTTTCTTAGAAGGGCCTTTCTACATACTGGTTGTATTTTCAGACCAGCTATTTCTATTGTTGACGTGGCTGCTGCTTCTACTTACTGGTTGTCTAATCTTTCAGAGCAGTATTCTGATGACTCTGCTAGTACAAATCTATTGTGGTTTTTTCAGAGTGACACATTTAATTTTTGTGATGCTGTACTTGATTTTATGAAGATTAATGTCAAAAGCATGTATTTGGCAGTCCTTGCCAGTAGAGCCTTGTGGCTTAAATCTTGGTGTTCTTATAAGGTTTCTAAATCTAGATTGTTTCTTTCCTTGAAGGGAAATAAGTTGTTTCTGGTTTATAGTCTATTATATCTACTGTTACTGGAGGTAAAGGGGCTTTTCTTCCTCCAGACAGAAAGTCTAGAGGGAAATCCAAACCTTCCAATAATGTTTGTTCCTTTCATCAGAATGAGGAACAGAAAGCTGACTCCTCTGCTCAAAAGCAAAGTTTTGGAGACTGAATGCTAACTGGAACAAGTCAAAGCAGGATGAGAAATCTATCCCTACTAACAAAACTGAATGAAATTTGAAGTACTGATAGGGGTCAGAGTAAGCTTTTTTTTCAGGAGGCTTGGTTTCGGTCTGTTCCAGATCTTTGGGTTCGGAATATTGTTTCTCAGGGATATCAAATAGGATACAGAACAAGGCCTCCCAGATGAAGTTTTTTTCTGTTCAATGTTCCAAGGAATCCTGTAACAGCTCAAGCTTTTCTTCAGTCTGTCTCAGATCAGGAAGATATGGGAGTGATTGTTCTAGGTCTTTTGCAGGAACAGGGGATGGGATTTTATTCTAATCTTTTCATTGTTCCAAAGAAGGAAGGTACTTTCAGACTAGTTCTGGATCTAAAGGCTCTGAACAGGTTTTTAAGGATATCATCTTTCAGAATGGAAACTACCAGGACTATTCTGTTTTTTGTTCAGAAAGGTTTATGTCCACAATAGATCTAAAGGGTGCTTACCCATGCTCCTATTCAGATATAATTTCCAGTTCCTGAGGTTTTCCTTTCTAGACAGGTATTTTCAGTTTGTTGCTCTACCATTTGGTCTGGCTACAGCTCCAAGAATATCCACAAAGGTTCTGTGTGTGTGTGTGTGATCAGTTTTTAGGTTAATGCAGTGTTTTCATACCTGGATGGCATTTTGGTTCAATCTCCATCTTTTCCTTTAGCAGTATCTCACTCCAACCGACTCTTGTTGTTTCTTCAAAATCATGGTTGAGGGATCAATTTTCCAAAGAGTCCTTTGGTTCCTCAGACAAAGGTTACTTCTTTGTTTTCCAAATAGATTCAATAGCCATGAGTCTCTAACAGAGCAGAGAAGATTAAAATTGGTGTTAGCTTGTTTGAACCTTCAGTCTAAAGAGAAAATATAGTAAACAGCGGCCTCCCATCAAAACATCCCCACAAAGATATATATGTTTAGTGGGGATTATTCACTGTGCATACAATTTAGTGTGGCTGTGCAGTGGTAGAGGTACACAAATGGTTAATCCAACCGCAAAATACAAAAAATGTGTAAATGCTCCTGCTCTACAGTTAGTGTCCTGCCTGTGTACTGTATCAGAGTAAAAAGAAACGATGTGCTGTGTAAAATTGACAAACGGATATTCGTAATATATATCACTGAAGTTAGTCAAAGATATGACACAGTTCCATGTGAAACACAGCCGTTTTATAAACAGTTCGTTTGTTTACTCACAATGGTGAAATGAAGATGGAGGATATTCTGCGACACCGGTGGTCCTGGGCTACCTCTCCTCCCTTCCTCTGGGGTACAAACTCGGGTCTGCCTAGCACCGCTCGCTGTAGTCCTTTCCTAGGTTCCGGTCTTGCTGTACACAGGCTCCTGACGTAACTCGCTCCTAACCTTCCGTGATTGGTTGGAGGATGCACACCCACAGCGTCCAATTGTGTAAATGTATGCCAGCAACAACTCCTTCTCTCTGACTCCCGGGTAAACGGCAAAGGATAGCAAATAAAGAGCAATCCGGGGTCAGAGTAAAAAATGAATCTTTAATCAAAAATTGTTTAAAAGTCCAACATGGGAACAGTAGATAGGAAAAACACACACACCTATTGTTCTAGCTTACGCGTTTCGGCCGTAGCCTTACTCATAGCTGATACACATTCACCTAACTACTCAGTTTAAAAAGACCTCCCTGAGCCTTGATTGGTGTAAAACAGTGGGCGTGTTTTAACCCTTTATGTGATTTTATCAGTAAATTTTCTCACACTGGAAATCTGGTCTTAGCAGGATATGACAATGTAAAGAAAGTGCAGTTTCTGTAATGATGGCATTAATATAGACAGACAACTGCAGAGGACTTATAATATTGAAGGAAATCACTAGTGTATATGTAAAAGACCATTTTTAGTCACATCACCTTGACTCTATTTATTTTGTATATGTAATATATAAACACACCATTTGGTAAAATATATTCGTGTTTATCTGGTGTCCCTAGGGATTCAAAAAACGACACTTCAAATACATAAATTTACTGTAATATAATTAGTGTGTTATTGTATTAATCATGTATACATATGTTTTGAAAAAACATATGTATATATGAGAAGAAAAGGAAAAGAGAAACACTCTATGTATTGATAATATAAAGGTAAAAAGGAAGTACAATGGAAAATGGTACTCTAGATATAAACCCTTATGTGGATGTAAATAAATTTGGTATATATACATCTATGTGAACATCTATGTGAACATCTCTGTCTCGTGCCCCCCATAATAAGCGCTTGTATATGTAAGAACGGCCCTATATAGGGTTAAATACAGTGGAGGTAGGTAATCAACCTTCGGGAAGCCAAATAGGCTATTCCTAATAGTTGATCAAATCGTATTGAGAATTGAGACCTCTGGGATGCCTGGTTTCCAAATGGAAAATCCAGAACATTTCCCTTTTACTCAATAGTTTTTCTTTATCGCCACCTCTTGTGGGGGTCACAACCTGTTCTATTGCTTTCCATCTCAGTGTTGATATGCTGTTATTGTGTTTGGTCACGAAATGTTGCACTATTGGGGTAGTGGCTTTGCTCACCTTGATAGAACTGAAATGTTCCCTCATGCGGGATCTGACGTCCCTGGTGGTGAGTCCTATATACTGGACCTTGCAAAGTACACACTCCAACATGTACACTACATTGCTTGATGAGCAGTTTAGACATCTCTCTATCTCATATGTATTACCATTAACAGTAGAGGAAAAAGTTGTTGTTACTTCAATGTAATCACAAGGTTTACATCTATTGTGCCCACACTTAAACATGCCCTTGTGTTGTAGCCATGAACTAGTTGGCTTTTTTTCTGGCTTTAGTTTGGAGGGGGACAAAATGTTACCCAGTGTACAGGCCCTTCTGTATGAGCATCTTAGCCCACTGTCTATGGTTTTAACCAACTTGTCGTCTGCTCTCAACATGCTAAAGTGTTTTCGTACTATGCCACATATTTGTTGGTATTGGGCACTAAAGTTGGTTACAAAAGTAGCCCCCTTCTGTTCAATAGTGGAAGTTTTACCATTCTTTGCAGTGAGCAATGTGCTTCTATCTATGAGTTTCACACCATGTCCTTTGCTTGTTTTTCATACATCATCATATCTGAACAGTTTTGTTTTAAACGTATCAATTGGCCCTTTGCTATCGCGTATGGGACATGTTTGGGATGGCAGCTTTTGCCATGCAACAAAGTGTTGCCCGAAATAGGTTTCCTATAGCTATTGGTCACTATGTTGCCATCCCCCATGCCCCTTATCGTGATATCAAGGAAATTTGTCTCATGTGCTTGTACCTCAAAGGTAAAAACAAGATTTAGGTCATTGTCATTTATCCAATTAATAAAATTGGGAACTAAATCAGATTCCCCACTCCAAATCAGAAGAAGATCATCAATGAAACGCTTATAAAAAGCAATCTCATTGATGTATGGATTAGTTCCCATTGCTGTCCCACGTCTCTGCAAGAAAAAATTACCTTCAAATTCAAAGTAGTTGTGGGTCAACAAGAACAATGTTACCCTCAACACATATTCCTGGAATTGTACAGAAAAGGTAGAGTATTCTCTCAAGAAGAACCTCAAAGCCTGTATTCCTTTGTTGTGTGGTATAGTGGAATATAAAGAGGTCACATCTATGGTGACCCATGATTAGTTTACATTCCATTCCACCGATTCAAGTACCTGTAAGACATGTGAAGTGTCTTTAAGATGACTTGGTAGTTGTAGTACAAAAGGTTGGAGAATGGCATCTAGCCATTGAGACATTTTCGGTATAGGACCCTATGCCACTTACAATAGTCCTACCTTTCACCCCCTCCAAAGATTTGTGGACCTTTGGAAGGTGGTGAAAGATAGGAGTGACCGGATGATCAACTGATAGATAATCATACGTGTCCTTGTCCAAAAAACCTCCCTCAAGGCCGTCATCCAGGAGATCTTTCAGATCTCTTTGGAAGAACCAGATGGGATTATGATCAAGTTTAGTGTAGCTCTCAGTGTCCAATAATTGCCTATTGGCTTCTTTTATGTAATCAGACCTATTGAGAACTACCACTGATCCCCTCTTCACCACCAGGTTTTTGTTATTCTGGATAGTTTTCAGAGCTGCTCTCTCCTGTCTAGTTAAATTGCTTGTTGTACGTGTATTGGAATTTTTCAATTGTACAAGGTCATGTTCCACCCTTTTATAAAAAGTTTCCAAAATATTGCCACGTGAGTGGATAGGATAGAATTTGGATTTCTTCTTAAATTTAACGGTTTTGTCCACAATCTGGCTTGGGGATGTGGAACCCTCATTTAGAAGGCTGTTAAGACTAATGACATCACATTGTTCTGAGAAAGATAGAAATTGGCCTCTGTCAACTGCTGACCCATCCGTTTCAGCAGTGATGGTTTCTGAGTCATGGAAGTGCTTCCGTAGGGTAAGATTCCTTATAAATCTATTTAGATCTATTATAGTCCCAAAGAGATTGAATCACTTGTGGGAGCAAAGCCCAAACCCTAACTCAGAACTCTTATTTGCATATTTGTCAATTCAATGTCTGATAGGTTTATTACCTGAAAGGTCAATATCTCCGTTGCGACCTGTTTGACCTCTGGGGGTATCTGGGTTCGGTTGTGCCTATTGCCCCTCTTCCCCTCCCTGGGTCTTGTGAGGGGATTGAAAAAACCTGTTCTATTGCTCTAGTGTCCTGTGTGGATCTGTTACCTGTGCCCAATGTTCCCATATTCATATGTGTATTAGTAATGGGAGGTGTAAAGTGGTAACTCTGATTTGATTGACTGTTTTGATACGTAGTTGGTGCCATGGCTTGAGGTACATATTCGTATTGTGTTTGTATAAGCTGTTGAGGAGGTTTAACAGTTGAGTACATAATCTGTTGTGTATGATCATCATAAGGACCTGAACTATTGTGATTACTACTAGATGGAACTGCCACAACTGTTCTGTATGATGGTGCTTGTATATTCATGGATTGTTTCAATATGCCTGTAAGATTAATGGCTTGTAAGTGGTGAGTAGAATCTCTATTATGAGCCTGGAAGTCTTCCCCTCCTGATTCAACCTCACTATCACTAAATGTGACCTGTTTGCTATTTTTCCAACTCCTATTCCTCCTATTGCGACTATTGCTGCGTTGTCTAGTTTGTTGTTTTCTAGCCATGAACCTTTGTTGTTTGTTCCATATATATACTGTATTAGCCTGATAATCGCTATTATCTCTAATAAACTTGGAATGTTTGTGTTCCATAATCTGTTGTTTAGTGTCAGCAACTACTTTCTGCAGCTGTTCATCAAAGCTACTAAACTGGTTATCCTGGCTTCTCTTATTAAGCTCATTCTGAATCTCAGCAATATCAACTCTAAGCATTTTAAGCAAATGGATCTTATACCCAATGAGTAACATCATCAGTTTCAGGGAACAATCAGTTAAAGTCTGATTCCAGTCATCAATAAAAGATTTATCACTGGTTTCAAAAGATGGAAATTTTTGAATCTGCATGCCCCTAGGCATCATTTGTTGGGAGTAATATTGTTCTAGAGTCCAAATGTCCCATTGTAATTTATGTTCTTTGATAAGATTAGCTTCCATTTCCAGAAATAAAGTGTTAAGTGTCATAATGGTCCTGTCAGTAGGAAAAACCTTGTCAATATCCTGCTGAAGACAATCCCTCTCTGTCACTGGAATGAGGGAGTAGTAAATTGGTATCTGTTCCTCCATGTTAGTAAGGAGCACAAGTATTAGAAAAACCTGTTTAAATTCTGAATGGGATGCTGTATACTGAGACACAGCCGATTTGTGTCTAATGGATACAATACTAAAGAGAAAATATAGTAAACGGCGGCCTCCCATCAAAACATCCCCACAAAGATATATATGTTTAGTGGGGATTATTCACTGTGCATACAATTTAGTGTGGCTGTGCAGTGGTAGAGGTACACAAATGGTTAATCCAACCGCAAAATACAAAAAATGTGTAAATGCTCCTGCTCCACAGTTCGTGTCCTGCCTGTGTACTGTATCAGAGTAAAAAGAAACGATGTGCTGTGTAAAATTGACAAACGGATATTCGTAATATATATCACTGAAGTTAGTCAAAGATATGACACAGTTCCATGTGAAACACAGCCGTTTTATAAACAGTTCGTTTGTTTACTCACAATGGTGAAATGAAGATGGAGGATATTCTGCGACACCGGTGGTCCTGGGCTACCTCGCCTCCCTTCCTCTGGGGTACAAACTCGGGTCTGCCTAGCACAGCTCGCTGTAGTCCTCTCCTAGGTTCCGATCTTGCTGTACACAGGCTCCTGACGTAACTCGCTCCTAACCTTCCGTGATTGGTTGGAGGATGCACACCCACAGCGTCCAATTGTGTAAATGTATGCCAGCAACAACTCCTTCTCTCTGACTCCCGGGTAAACGGCAAAGGATAGCAAATAAAGAGCAATCCGGGGTCAGAGTAAAAAATGAATCTTTAATCAAAAATTGTTTAAAAGTCCAACATGGGAACAGTAGATAGGAAAAACACACACACCTATTGTTCTAGCTTACGCGTTTCGGCCGTAGCCTTACTCATAGCTGATACACATTCACCTAACTACTCAGTTTAAAAAGACCTCCCTGAGCCTTGATTGGTGTAAAACAGTGGGCGTGTTTTAACCCTTTATGTGATTTTATCAGTAAATTTTCTCACACTGGAAATCTGGTCTTAGCAGGATATGACAATGTAAAGAAAGTGCAGTTTCTGTAATGATGGCATTAATATAGACAGACAACTGCAGAGGACTTATAATATTGAAGGAAATCACTAGTGTATATGTAAAAGACCATTTTTAGTCACATCACCTTGACTCTATTTATTTTGTATATGTAATATATAAACACACCATTTGGTAAAATATATTCGTGTTTATCTGGTGTCCCTAGGGATTCAAAAAACGACACTTCAAATACATAAATTTACTGTAATATAATTAGTGTGTTATTGTATTAATCATGTATACATATGTTTTGAAAAAAACATATGTATATATGAGAAGAAAAGGAAAAGAGAAACACTCTATGTATTGATAATATAAAGGTAAAAAGGAAGTACAATGGAAAATGGTACTCTAGATATAAACCCTTATGTGGATGTAAATAAATTTGGTATATATACAAACCTTCATTCTCTCTTTCTTTCAATGGCTCTGTGTATGGAAATCCTAGGTCTCATGATTGCAGCCTCAGATGCAATTCCATTTGCTTGATTTCACACAAGGCCTCTTCAGCTTTGTATGCTGTGTCAGTGGTGCATGGATTATACTCAGCTGTCTCAAAGGATATTTTTGGATCCCACTACAAGTCAGTCTAACTTTTTGGCAGGATCATCAGTTTATTATTCAGGGGTCTTCTTTTGCTCATCTTACCTTGACTGTCATCACTACACATGAAAGTTTCTCAAGTTGGGGGCACTGACAGCGCAAGGAGTTTGGGATCCTTGGGAAGGGGAGGTTACCATAACATTTTCTAGAACTCTGCAATTTTAAGGGTCCTTCAAGCCTGGCCTCTGTTGAAAAGTGGGTCTCATCTGCGTTTCCAGACAGACAATGTCACAGCAGTAGCTTATGTTAACCATCATGGGGGAACTATCAGAAACCAATTATTGTCTAGTCTCTGCAATTCATATTCCCAGGAGTTAACAACTTGGAGGCAGACTTTCTCAGTCGTCAATCTCTACATCCAGGGGAGTGGTCTCTTCACTAGGATGTGTTGAATCTGATTGTGGATCTTTGGTGTCTACCAGAGATAGATCTGATGGCCTTTTGTTTAAACAACAAACTTCCCAGGTACTTTGCTAGGTCCATGGATTCTCAGGCAGAGTCAATGGATGATCTATTATTACATTGGCCTTTTCCGTTTCGCGAATTTATATATGGGGTGGTGGGATGACTTGTACATCTTCACAAAGAACCCACACTACGATAAAATTGTGAGGTGGTTTCGTTTTATCGACAATATCCTCATAATTTGGAAAGGGGGTTAGAGGAAATTCAGGATTTTGTGAATTATGTGAATCAAAACCTTCTAAATCTTAGTTTCACTGAAACTCATCATAAAGATCAAATTACATTTTTAGATCTCACTTTGACACACAGAGGTGATCAGATTATCAGTGGTCTCTTTAGAAAGACTACAGATACTAATGCATATTTACATGCATCTAGTGGACACCATCATAAATGGATCCAGAACATACCCTTTGGTCAATTCCAAAGAGTTAGAAGGAATTGTACAGACCTAGCAATATTTGAGAGGGAATCAGAAATAATTAAGAATAGATTTCTCAGCAAAGGCTATGATTCAGCACTAGTTCAAAAAGCGTATACTAGAGCCAAGAATCTGAATAGACCATCGCTACTAGTACCAAAACCGAAAAAATTGAAAACAAAATCTCATAAGAATCAACCATTATTTATAACAAAATTCAATAGATGTTCACGACAGGTTGAGAAGTCTTTTAAAAAACACTGGCCTATTTTATTGCAAGATCCTGTTTTAAAAGATATATTATCAGATAAACCACAGATAGTATTTAAGAGAAATCAGAACCTAAGAAACATCTTAGCACCAAGCAAATTAAGGGAGAATGTGAAGCAAAGAAACTGGTTACAAATGAGATCAACTGGTTTTTTCAAATGTGGGAGGAAGAATTGTTTGAGTTGCCTACATATAGACAAAGATCATTTAAAATTCAGATCCTTGAGAGACAATAGAATATATCCAATCAAAGAGAGTATTAATTAAAAAGCACACATGTGGTGTACCACCTCTCCTGTTCATGTGGTAAAATTTACATAGGAAGAACCAAGAGGAGCCTGAAAACCCGTTTATGGGAACATTTGGTGAACATTGAGAAAGGAGTTTTAACCCATGGGGTTTCTGCTCATTTCTCTGAAGTACACAACAACGATCCCATGAACCTTAAAGTGAAGGCTATTGAAAGGGTGGGACTTGATGTAAGGGGGGCAATAGACTTTTGGCCTTGCGACGTAGAGAAACCTATTGGATCAGAACCCTTGGGTCTCTTGAACCAAAGGGTATGAATAGAGAGATCGATCTGGCCGCTTTTCTGGTTGATGAATAAGGTTCCTATGTATGATGTGGCAATATGATAATTAATAATGACACATAACAAATAACTCCGGTTCAACAAAGTGAGATTATGAAGTAGACAGTCTCTGTGAATTCTCAATAAAAGAAATGAATTTTCCCATGTAATTATGGTGTTTATAGGTTTTAAAATCTATTTTTTTTTTAAATTATCTGTTTTTAAACAATATTTATTATGATCATTTTTTTGTAATCCACACTCACATTTGTATTGTACATACATATGTCTTCACATTAGTTAATACTCTTAATGTAGTGATAGGAATGATATAATTTTTTTTTATTTTTTTTTTAAATATTTTTATTGAGGAAAAATGGCATACATAATAAGCATTACAGCATCATACAGTTACATTTCAAAAATATGCATAACAAGTTATATTGTATAGTTATAGCAGAAATGCAAACCTCAAGTCAAATATTATAGTTACACATGCAATGAGCAATATCTTCTAACTATACGGAGATATGTTAATGTATTATGGGTTTGCTGTAGAATATAAAACAGTTTTAAAAAGGACATGCCAATAAGAAGAACAGAGCCCTCTATTCCATTAAGGAGGCCTCTCTAGGGCCCTATATCGCGTAGTACAGTAGGGTTTACAGAGCGCTATTTGATTCAGAGGAGACCACTTATGGATCTCAATGATGAAACCTCAGAATTTTTGTTATTTTCATAGCTAAAATTGGAAAGGGGAAAATAAAATCACTGGAATATTATGCTGCAAGATATGCTCGCAAAGAAGGTGTTTAAGGTGCGGTATAAGCAAGAGAGACCGCATAGTTAATTCTCCCAATAAAGGAAGCGTATTATGAGGGGGGGGGGAAGAAGGTGGTAAATTAAGTAAGGTGAGCCGAATATGTTCAGAAGCCATATCTTCCAAGAAAGGCCAGGGTGATTGTAAAATTAAATTCAAGAAAAGCATGCTTGGATAAATCAAGGCGCCGCATCTATGCAGGGAGCCCTCTGAACAAATGGGTCATTAGGGTATGCGCAAAGAGGACTAAATGCACATTGAGCCAAAGTAGAACCTAACATACTAGAGCCCAATAAATCTTGATGACTAAATTTGACGAAAGTTATGTAGCTTGGCTGTGGTACCATAAGTAGGGCAACTACGCAGGATGCAGGACCAGCCTGCCTTAATACACCTATTGAATACTCAAATACAAAATTACACATAACAGTATATAGATCTAGATGATGAGCAGAAATCTAGGGCTAATTGCAGGGACTTATACAGAAAGCTAGTGGTGAATATTGGTTTTACCTTACTATTTATGTGGTCTCCTATCTGCGTATTAGTTGCCAATCCCATCTATGAGGGTAAACATGGGGAGGTTCAAGTATCTCGGCCGCAGACACCCAAACCTTAGGAGGATTCAGAGTGGTAGGGATCAGCAAATCAAACTCTATGGTGTCCATGAACTTTGAGGGTATAAAAGGAATTAAGAATACATATACATTTGCAAACTATCTATACACGGGTAGCTGGAACCTCATTGACATCATACTAGTTTGCTATGTACATTAGCCTCCTTCATGGAAACCACTGGAGCCTAACATAACATACCTATACGTAGGTATATGTATGCCTTATTCTATACTTTAGGAGTAGGGAGAGTGGCAAGAATAAGCCAAAAACAAAAAGTTAGTGGGAACCTAGGATCTACCTGCTACGGAAAAAGTTCCCATGTTAGTAATCATAGTAACCCTAGAGCAGAATTAGGCACAAGGAACAGTGCTTACATGAACAATATTATCCAACATGTTAAACTATATCAAACAATAACCCCACTGTGAACATAAAAGATAACAAAGGGCTGAGCTAAGAGCAATTAAATCTTCTAGCCAGGGAAAAGTATACCCCTATTAGTATACACATACAAACTGATAACGATACACTTTTAAAACATCTTGAAGCCACTCAAAATTGGTGCTGTACATTGGGTCAACTACTGAGGGCTTAAAGAACTAAATAAATAGCTTAGGGGCTGATAGGCTTATTGTAAGTGAGAGGAAGCGTATTTGGATGGGTAACTTAAGTATCAAATGCTAAATATACCGGGTAGACAAGCTGCAATGCTACAGGGCAACCTAAGCATACGCATCTTCTCATGGACATATTGGTTATCAGGAGAAAAATATAAGTAAATTGGATACATAATAGATCGGTGATATACCTAAAGTAGTTGAGCCTAGCTCTGTGTATAGCGGGACAAACAGGGTGCATGAAGCTAATACTTCTCTTCAACTGAAGTGTGCTGAATACTAGTATGGGTTATGGAAATATGTAAAGGATCCCAGCCATTAATGTCCATAACTGTTATAAGTTGTTGCTACGTCTGTGATTAAAGTACAGCTAGAATAAACATTAACCATTATGATCAAGGCTGTTTAACAAGTAGATAATGACGCCTGTACATCATAAGACTATGAAAAAGCACCATACCATATAGTTGTGGTCAGGTTGTGTATAAATACATATTTCACACACTTAGTATTATACTTAATATCTAGGAGAGCAAGAGATAAACAGCCATTTGGTCATAATTATGGAAAGGCATAAACAGGTATAAGTAAACATTTCAAAGATATATCAGTTATGCTTTCAAAATGCAAAGATAGTAGTCTGAGGGAAATCCCAGTTGTAGGTGAGGACCCACACCATAGCCGCAGGGTAGTGAAATATTGCAATGTCTTAGTTCATAGATTTGCCCTCGATGATCACATACTGACCGGCAACAAGCTTAACCTACTCCCATCCGGCATAAAGTGGGAACTGAAGGGCTATTGGAGAGGGAAGAGCTCTGAAAGTACAAGACAAGAGGTATGCCCGCGCAGACAAGCGGGAAAACCCCTTGCAAACAGACCCGTAATCTTGGGGTATTGGGGTTGACTGACAGTAATGTGCTGCTGCAGGGTGGTAGGAAGTTCCCGTGTAATACCCGGTGTTTACCTTTCTCGGGCCCCCGCCAAAAAGCCAGTGTCTTCTCCGGTCTTGTGTCTGTGCCGCAGGAGTCCAAGTTTGGTGCCCCATAATTTTTGAGAGAATCTAGTCCAGACTTGCCGACTCTAGGTAGGCTCTGAATCTCAGAGGGACTCAGGTAGAATAGTTGGCAGTCGGGTGTCAAGTGCGGTCTCCTCTCTCAGTGAGCTGACATATGCCTGCGTGTTGCTTTATCCCCAGCTCATATACCTCAGCCCCTGCTTCCAATCTCTTACTAGAATCTGGAGTACTGGTGTGCGTAGTTGCCATTGTGTCGCTTTGCAATAAGGTATACTCTGCTCCCAATAGCAAAAATGGCGGCTGTCCGGAGTTCCAAGTACCCGCTGCGACAACACTTTCCTGTTCACTCGTGGTCAGGGCATCTGAAGAGGCAACATGGGTTGTAATAGATTTAAAAGCTTCATCAACTGCGTCCAAAAGAATGTCATTATGACGTTTTAATAAGTCCTTTATCTGCCTCAAGGCCCCGTACCTCAGGGCCTTGAGAGCTAGTAAGCAAGGGTTGTATAGAAAAATAAGGTATGAAGCATTAAAAGAGTCACTGGAAGGGAAAAAGGTTAATACACTGCATGTGCTGCAAAGGTAGGGTCATAGGTGAGGAAAAAAAAAGTATTAAAGCCTTCGAAGTTAGTGAATATATCAGGAGCTTTGGCAATGTGCGTCTTTTCTCAATGGCTGCTGGCTCCTCCCCCCCGATATAATTTATTTTAGTAATTTTATATTTTATCATTATTTTTATACACATTCTTTTATATGTTTGAGCCAGTTTTATTATGTGTTTAAGATCCATTAAAGTGAGAGTCTATCTTTAGTAGCTAGTTTAGTTAAATATGCACAAGTGTATATATCAGCATACAAACAGATATTGCTTCATTGCCTCAATTTGACAGGAATTTATGATTATAGGCCCAACTAATATGATTTGTTCTCATATATATATATATATATATATATAAAAAAGGTTGGTCTTTTAGTTTTAGTTATATCATATTTATTCTGAAGATATAACGTTGAATAAATCATTCATTCATTTAATGTGTACATAGATAAATGAACTATTTGCATTTTATTTAATGATCGGATTTTTATACGATTTTGTTTGCATTTTAAGTTTTGTTCTTTATATACTGTTTTTGGAAGGATTTATTCCCTTTATGTACCGTTATTTATATTAATCAGTATGGCACAAGTTTGTGTAGTTTTTAACCTTTTTGTAACTACAAGTGGACTGAAACTATTGTCAGCCGAATGTATTATATTGTTACAAACATTAGATATTAATTGCTGTTGTCCAGTGTTACTCTTTAACAAGAATCGCAAAGCAGTTTGAAAAGTACCTGTCACTTTCTACACTGATTATTAACGCCTGCAGAGGAGGAGCACCGTAACCTGCATAAAAGAACGTTGGTGGAACAAGTGGGCAGCCTCTGACAAAGTAAGGAAAACCCTTATGAAACGCGTAAGGCCACACACGCTACCGCAAACAGCTGATGCGAACTGCCGGCTTCAATGCTCGCATACAGCTGATTCAAAATGGCGTGAATGTTTGAATTTTGACAGTTACAAAGGACGATATACCCTTAAACATTTGGAAGATTGGATGGTGATAAGAAGCCCACTTTAACAAGTGAAACTTCTGGACGCCTGAAACAAATCCTTTCTATGGTTGACATCAACTAAGGGATATCGTTTATGAGACCTGGATGGTTCTCCAGTGCCTGTTTCATACCTCATTTTCGTTGAGGTTAATCTTTGTGAGTTTTAAATTGTTAAGTTGTGAATAAATTGTGTGTTTGAACTTACATATTGCACTTAGAGGTGTTGCGCCTTTTTCTTCTTTTTTTCTTTTTTATTCAGTTCCATATCCGGTTATCAGAGCCGTGTCAGATATTTGGCAGCAACCTCAATCTGAATTTAGCTGTGAATACAAGATTATCAGCTTGAATATATCCTTTCTACAGTGGGGCGCTTATATATTTATTTTTCTTTAATTAACATTGGCCCTTTTTGGCTGCTTATTTGTTTCCACCTCTGGTTCTTCTTCCCAGAGTCATTTTCAAGATAAGGTTAGAGAAGACGTTTGTAATCCTGATTGCCCCAGCATGGCCTCGCAAGATTTGGTATGTGGATCTGGTTCAGATGTCCAGTTGTCCTCCTTGCCCACTTCCTCTGTGGTCAGACTTTCTGCCCTGAGGTCTGTTTTGCCATCTGGATCTCAAGTCTCTGAACTTGATGGCATTTAAATTTGAACACTTATTCCTTTTACTTATGGGTTTCTTTGATTCTGTGATTGAACCCTTGATTCAGGCTTGTAAGCCTGTAACTAGGAAGATCTATACACCATGAAATAAAGGCATTCCAGACCTTGTTTTTTCCTGGCATTCTTTCAGAATTTCTAGGATTCTGAAGTTTTTGCAGGATGCTCTAGATAAGGGCCTATCTGCTAGTTCTCCCAAGTGGCAGATTTCTGCTCTTGCAGTTTTGTGCCACAGAATAATTGCTAATCTTCCTTATGTTCATAGTTTTGTTTAGGCTCTGGCTCGTATTAAACGTGGTATCAAGCTTATTTCTCCTCCTTTGAGTCTTAACCTTTTTAGGGTTTTGATGGCTCCTCCTTTTGAACCTATGCATATTTCTAAAGTGTTATTTCCTTTAGCTGTTTCTTTTGCTAGAAGAGTTTCTAAATCATCTGCTCATTCTTGTGAACCTTCTTCTGTTTTACGGACTTCATTACAGTTTTTTGTCTAAGGTTGTTTCTTCAGAGAGCTTTAGCAGGGATATTGTTGTTAATTCTTTGTGTCCTAATCTTAAGAATGCTTCTGAAATATCTATGAATTATTTGGATGTTAGGGCGTTTTAAATATTACATTGATGCTAGTAAGGAGTTTATTCAAACATCCAGTTTGTTTGTTTGTTCTTTTTTTCAAACCCCAGGAAGGGTCAGAATCCCTCTGCTGTTTCTTTAGCCTCTTGGATAAAACTGTTGATTCACAAAGCTTATTTGGAGGCAGGTCAGCCTCCACCGCAGCAGATTACTGCTTAGTCTACTAGGTCAGTAGCTTCAGTTGATCAAATTTGCAAGGCAGCTACTTCTTCTTTGCATACTTTTACTTTACAATTTTGATGTTTTCACTTCTTCTGAAGCAGCCTTTGGTAGAAAGGTCCTTAAGGCAATTGTCTCCGTTTGATACATTTTTTTTTTGTGCCTGTTTTTGACTTATTTTAAGTGCGTTTACAAATATATATATATTATTATTTTTTTGGGGGGGGGGATATAATTTCTCAGTAAATATTATATTTTTTTTATATTTTTTTTAAATCCCTCCCTTTGTTATTACTCATGGACTCCACAGCTTGGGTATCAGTTCCCAGGAGTAATGGATCATGGACTCTCACCACCTGTATGAATGAAAATATAACTTATGCTTACCTGATGATAAAATCATTTCTTTCATGGTGGTGGGAGTCCACAAGACTATATATATATATATATATATATATATATATATATATGTATGTATGTATGTGGCCCTCGTTTTACAACGGTTCAATTTACACCGTTTCAGAATAACAACCTTTTTTTCCAGTCATGTGACTGCTTTGAAAAGCATTGAGAAGCAGTGCATTTATTAAAATAGCCAGTAGGTGGAGCTGTCTGCTTGTGTTGCAGCACAGCCAAGCAAGCTGAAATTAATCAGTCTAACCAGACCTGAGCTATCGAGCAGATTTCAAAGGAACAAGATCTTCCTGTCTATAAATCAGTCCAGATTGGAATGCATAGAAAGAACTGTTTGCAGAAAAATGCAAGTGAAGTCTGTGTTGTGTGATTATTTTATTAGGTTTATAATGCTGTTTAACAAATGTTTTTGTTCATTTAATTTAGTTTAATTATATATTCTGTGTTGTGTGATTATTTTATTAGGTTTATAATGCTGTTTATTTTTAAAGCTTTGAAATGAAGACTTTAAATGCTAATGTATTAGGTGTTACTTATGACAATTTTGAGAGGGGCCTGGAACCTATCTCCCTCACTTCCCATTGACTTACATTATAAACTGGGTTTCAATTTACAACGGTTTCAATTTACAACCATTCCTTCTGGAACCTAACCCCGGCGTAAACTGAGGGCTACGTGTGTGTGTGTGTATGTATGTATGTATGTATATATATATATATATATATATATATATATATATATATATATATATATATATATATATATATATATATATATATATATATATATATATATATATATATATATATATATATATATATATATATATATATATATATATATGTATATATATATATATGTGTATATATATATATATGTATATATGTATATGTATATATGTATATATGTATATATATGTATGTATGTATGTGTATATATATATATATATATATATATATATATATATATATATATATAATTTATTTATTTTCTCAAAACTGTCCCAAAAACAGAGGCACTCATTGGTTGTTAAAATAAAACTTAAAGGGACAGTCTAGGCCAAAATAAACTTTCATGATTCAGATAGAGCATGTAATTTTAAAAATTTTCCAATTTACTTTTATCACCAATTTTGCTTTGTTCTCTTGGTATTCTTAGTTGAAAGCTTAACCTAGGAGGTTCATATGCTAATTTCTTAGACCTTGAAGCCCACCTCTTTCAGATTGCATTTTAACAGTTTTTCACCACTAGAGGGTGTTAGTTCACTATTTCATATAGATAACACTGTGCTCGTGCACGTAAAGTAATCTGGGAGCAGGCACTGATTGGCTAGACTGCAAGTCTGTCAAAAGAACTGAAAAAAGGGGCAGTTTGCAGAGGCTTGGATACAAGATAATCACAGAGGTTAAAAGTATATTATTATAACTGTGTTGGTTATGCAAAACTGGGAAATGGGTAATAAAGGGATTATCTATCTTTTAAAACAATAAAAATTCTGGTGTAGACTGTCCCTTTAACATTTATTTCATCCTGGTAAAAAGACATAACGTTTCAGTGCTGCCTTTGCACGTTTGTCAAATGTCATATAGGGTTCATAAGATATGAACCTAAAAATAATATACATGATACCACAACACCCTGGTTAAATACCATTCTCCTCAGCGTTACCGCTCTCATGCTGTCGACTCGTAGTGGTGTCATCACTGATGGACACCATGTGACGCATCACTCACATTCAGCTTGTATTACAGGTGCATATTGAAGGTTGCCATGGTAACCGTATAAACGGACGCATTCCAGATTAAATAATCATGTATACTGTATTAGGATCCAAAAACGGAATTAGTGTGAATATATCACTAAAGATATTACAGGTGGACATATTAAATATGAGCACATTAAGGATATGTGAAAATATAAAATCATGTTATCCCTCTGCGATAAAATATAAGCATTGTCAGGTCACCATGGCAACCCTCAAAAACATAAAAAGTAAACATCCTTATTTAGTGCTGTGTTCAACCCAAAATAGTCCTTTACACATTATGATGGTCCTAAATAGAATATACACTGATGTATGAAAGCAATGTCGATATAGTAAGTTATATTGACTGAGTGATTGTTAAAGGGACACTGAACCCAAATTTTTTCTTTCATGATTCAGCTAGAGCATAACATTTTAAGCAACTTTCTAATTTACTCCTATTATCACATATTCTTCATTCTCTTGGTATCTTTATTTGAAATGCAAGAATGTAAGTTTAGATGCCTGTCCATTTTTGGTGAACAACCTGGGCTGTTCTTGCTGATTGGTGGATAAATTCATCCACCAATAAAAAAAGTGCTGTCCAGAACTGAACCAAAAAAAAGCTTAGATGCCTTCTTTTTCAAATAAAGATAGCAATAGAACGAAGAAAATTTTTATAATAGGAGTAAATTAGAAAGTTGCCTAAAATTTCATGCTCTATCTAAATCACGAAAGAAAAAATGTGGGTTCAGTGTCCTTTTAATTAGCTTGAACACATCTAATTAAAAATACTATATACAAATTCATATGGATCATAGATACCAGCCGTCTGGCTCAAGGAACACGCAAAATACTGTGGACAATTAGATTAGACTAAACCTTAATTGTTAACCCCATTTTTCATCCAAAATAGCACAAATTCACATATCTTCTTAGACACTTGAGGTATGGGTAGAAACCAGTGGATATCCACTAGAACGTTTGATCATGTGGATATCCTCAAAGTCACTCTTCATAGATATAAAGTGTGTGTATATATATATATATATATACAGCGGGTTAGGGACCGGAGCCTCGCTGTAAAGTGAAAAACCGCCTTAAAGTGAAACAAGGCAGTTTTAACTTTCTTTTCACTTGCCTGTGTATTTAAAAACTTGAAAACATGTTTGAACTAACATATATTAGGGGTGCAATAATGCTATGTTTTAGTTTAACACTAAACACAGTATTCAATTAGAATTCAATAAATACTGTAGCTGTAAAATAGGGACAATTACTGTAGTACAATTTACCAGACTATAATACTGAGACACAGTTTGGACTGTAATGGTGGTGTAATGGTGCCAGTCACTTTTCTCGCAATCTCACAAAGATTACAGCACAGTTTCAAAATCCTTGGAGGTTGAACTTCAGCTCCACAAAGCGCTGTATTAGCGAAGCGCTGTAAAGTGAAGCGCTGTAAAGTGAGGTATACCTGTATATATATTAATATATATATATATATATATATATATATATATATATATATATATTAATATATATTAATATATACGTACTGGTACACGTCAGCCTGTGTCAAATTATGTACCTTTTTATTACTATGTGGATGTTGGAACGAAGGGCCTCTTAGCATGCTGTTGCAAGTCACACAACTTCCGCATTTGAAACAGCCTTTCTTGGTGGTTTTCAGCCACGTACTCTTTCGATAGCAATGGATTGGATCTGTCTTTGCAAGGATGTCTCAAATTATGTGGAAGAAAGTGTTGGTGCTGTGGCAATGCAAACGCATGTTTCTGTTGATGATCAGAGAAAGATAGAGCAGGTTTTTTTCTCTCCCTCCTCAATGTACCGGGATAGGTCAAACAGGCCAGGGACACTATCATCTGAGGGGCCAGAGAGGGAAACAGAAGTACAAATAAGTAACGTTATAAATTTGTCTAAGTTTACGCTTACAGATTCACAAATTTCTCTTCTAAGTCGTGGCTTTAATTTTGCACCCACTAATCATTTTAATATCTTTAATACCATCCTTGATGTTAACAAACTAATACGTAACATGACTTTACAGAAACATTTTTATACTGAATCACCTGACTATTCAGGTAGCAGAGTGGATTCTAATATGAATCCATCCATGCATGTCTTACGTACTAGCAAATTAACATTTAGTGAAACCTGTGATGTAATTAATATGGAGGGTTTGTCTAGGGATACCCTGGCTGATACTAACAGAGAAAGTATTAATGCATCTAGTGGTTTCCAGAACAGGTCACTGTTCTACCCTATTCATACAAGGGGCAACACCCTGGAGACTTTCTTCAAGCGTGTAGAACGTGACCTAGTTAAACTCAAACATATTGGCCTCGCTTCCATTGAGTCGTTAAAAATGGAGCCGTAAGCTACCGAAGCGGCCGACAGCTAAAAGTAATTTACGGCTGCATTTTAGTACCAGGTTTCCATTGAAAAGATTAGCGTGTTGCGCGCAGTCGCTCTTTTCGTGTAGCTGTAAGTTAACGTTGTGTTAACGCTTCCATCTGACGTCGGATTTCTTGAAAATCAATTAGTTGCTAAGGTAACCCGACCTTACGCTATAGAATTTACGTTTAACGTCCGTGCTTCTTACCTGTGATCGCCTCTCAAGACAAATAAAAAAACACTTATCCATATTTTTAATAATCAAATACTATTTTCTAATATAATTATATTTAACACTTCATAAATATAAGTAATATTTCTTGCTGCCCTAGGCATAGGTCTAGTTTGCATTCTGTAGATATGTTCTTGCATATATTATTATATTTAAATATATACTGATATTTCTATTAGAATATAAGTTCAACTATTTCTATACATGAGACAACAATAAATATTACTTATAACAATTTATTTCTACATTAAAACACTTGCATTATTTGCAAGTTTTATCATTTCAATAGAAAATAGGTCTCAAAAAGCACAATTTTCCTCTTTTACACCTAGTTGAGCTGGGGGTAATATATCTCAATGTATCGACAGCCTCCGACAATGTATTAACGGTTAGCGCTTTCATTGGAAACCTGGTATAATTTATCGATTAACGGCTTCTATTACTTTCTATGGGACGCGAAGATCTTTTCGGCAGCCGAAGTCCGGCTGCCGATATCTAGGTATAACGCGCCATTGGAAACAGTCGATAAACGATATTGCTTCCGACAGCATATTTATCGGTTTGCGAGTGCACGCAAACTGAATTACGACTCAATGGAAGCGAGGCCTCTGTTGGGTATCAAGCCCCCAATCTGTCTAGACCTGAGAGAGCTGCCCTTAAAGAGCTTCAAGAGAATCATGACATAGTCATACGTACAGCTGATAAGGGGGGCTCAGTCGTGGTCTTGGACAGATTGGAGTATGTGAATGAGGCTTTGCGTCAACTTAACAACATTGAAGACTATATTCCCCTCTCTAGGGACCCAACCACTGACTTTAAAAGGGAGCTTTTGGACATACTGGATGATGGGTTGGTGGATGGGCACTACGATCGGAAAACTTTTGAGTTTTTAGTGGTAGACCATCCGGTAGTGCCCATCTTCCACCACCTACCAAAAGTGCACAAATCCCTTGAGGACGTTAGGGGACGTCCTATAGTCAGTGGAATTGGTTCACTGACGGAACATGTTTCACAGTGGGTGGATAGTCTTCTGCAACCCCTGGTTCAAAATTTGCAGTTATATTCAAGACACTAAAGATGTCATCTGTACACTTGAGCATTTGAAATGGCAACATAATAGTCATAAGTGGGTCACAATTGATGTGGTCGCACTATACTCCTCCATTCCACACGAGGAGGGTCTAGTAGCGGTCAATTTATTTTTGTAGTTTTATTCTGATTTTTCTATTGAATTCAGACATTTCATTCTCAGAGTCCTTAAATTTTTGCTTACGCATAACTATTTTTCTTTTGAGGATGGTTTCTATCTCCAGAGACGTGGGACAGCTATGGGGGCTAAGTTTGCCCCCTCCTATGCCAACCTATTTATGGGTTGGTGGGAGCTGTCCCACGTCTATGGAGATGGGAACCCCTTTAGAGAATTTATTCATTTTTAAGGCCGCTATATAGATGATCTGCTCCTCGTGTGGAATGGGAGTGAGTCACAGTTCAAGTCTTTCATTGCACATTTGAACTCCAATAATATTGGAATAAAGTTTACCAGTGAGTTACAGGGAAATGTGATCAATTTTCTGGATATTACGATTACAGGCATGAAGGATGGTAAAGTGGAAACAGAGATCTATAGGAAGCCCATAGCTGGGAATACCCTCCTACATGCACAGAGTTGCCATCCTAGGCACGTACCCTTTGCTGTGGCCAAAGGCCAATTTATTCGGGTCAAACGTAACTGTTCTTTACCAAACAAATGTGCTGAACAGTCACAAGATTTGACTAACAGGTTAAAACATAGAGGGTACAGTGCCAAGGTCATTAAGAAGGCTTGGAAACAGGTAGATGTCCTAGAGAGGTCAAAGGTTTTGGGTGGGATAGGTGCAACTAATAAGCCTAAAACCACTAATGAACACAAAGGCGTAACTTTTGTCACAGAATTTAGTCAGGAATATACAGAAATTTGCAAAATAGTTAAAAAAACATTTTTCATTTTTGGCGGCTGATGATAAGCTTGAGCATTGTATTGCCCAGGGCTTACGCTGCTCCTATAGGAAAACAACCACATTGGGTAATCTACTATCCCCTTCTGTGTTACCTAAAACCAATCAAAAGCAGAGCTCCTGGCTCACACACAGAGGCATTTTTAAGTGTCGGAATAAATGCAGGGTGTGTGAATTTGTTTTACCATCTGACTTAATATCACCGCTTTCTCTTCTCTCCTTAGAGAAGTTATTTGCATTTAGGTCATTAAGGATTAAGGGAATATTAAGTCTGAAGTCACTGAGATTTTTGCTATACAGTCCTGTCTCAAATGCACTTCTACATATGTGGTGTATGTGTTGAGTTGCATCACGTGCCATTTACAGTACGTTGGACTCACGACTACTGAGGTAAAGGTGCGTATTCGCAATCATCTCTCCACGATACAGGCTGGTGCAGCCTCGACACCATTGGTGCAACACTTTGCGAAGTGTCATCAGAAAAGCGTGGATTCGCTTAGGTGGCAGGCTATTGAAAGAGTGCTTTGCCCCCCTAGAGGGGGCGATAGAGACAGGCTGCTGCAGAAGAGGGAAATGTTCTGGATTTTTAAATTACAAACACGTGTACCTACAGGTCTTAATTCAGAATATGACTTAATAAACTATTGGGAGTAGATTTTTCTATTGCCTTGGGCTATTTATCTTTCCCTCTTGTGCAGCGGCCTGTCCTAACTTTGCTCTACTCTTTTCTAAATTTGTACTTAACCTGCACTTGACCTGCTCCTAGTAAATTCTCTGAATATTGTGAATATTCTCAATTCTCTTTATATTTACATTTTTATACCTTCTTTAATAACTAAATTCCAACAAATATCATGTCCCATTGTATATGTATGTATATGTGCATTTATTTAATGTAATATACATTATTGCATTGATGAATTGTTTAGTATAGATTTCTTTTTCCACTCTTCATCTTTAGCTATTTGAAGCTACTCTAAGCTATTTTAAGCTTTTTATGACAGTGTCTAAGTACCTTTCTAGTTGACTTATAATGCTAGTATTTAGTTCCATATTAGCAGGTGATTGAGCTCTGGAACTTTTGTCTTCTAATGTAAATTTTTTTGTTATTATTAATAAGCCAGCCATTAGCTGTTGGGTTATAGGTCAACCACAATCATAATAATAATAATGCTTATTTATGTGTTTGGTATAGGTATTATCATTATCATATTCAAATATTGAATTTATTAATTATCTATTACCATTCTTAGCTCTGTCATTTAATGTAAGTACATATCTGTTCATAATCGATAACAGGCTGTATATATATATATATATATATATATATAAATTTATGTAAGTGCCCATAGGGTTAATTTCTCTCACAACGTGTTTCTTGATTTTACCCAATCAGGGTGATCCTGGTGCCTTTCTTAGTGGCTCAGGTGCAATGTCCTTTAGCTATGATTATGGCCTGAGGCTGAAACATGTTAGCGGACTATTCGTTGTGATGTACCTGTGCTGACCTCTGGAGTGTTTTAAACTTGTTTAATAAAGACTGTGTTTTTACTACTACAAACCGCTGTCTGCAATATCCTTTTTTGCTGTGTATATATATATATATATATATATATATATATATATATATATATATATATATATATATATATATATATATATATATATATATATATATATATATATATATATATATATATATATATATAAAAACAACAATAATAAAGAAGAGAAATGGCATAAAATAATGACATTTGTAAAGAATGGGAATACAGCACTCTTTTAAAAAACAACAAAACACTTGTAGAAATTTACTGATGAAAAGGTGGTTTATTGTGCAGCCAGCAGATCCAGACCAGGCTAGATCCAACTATACAAAAAGCATAGAGATAAAAACCAAAACAAAGTATTGTGGCAACCTCAAAACTAAATAAAAAATATTTGATATGAAAAGGGCCGGCCCATGTAAACCCATGCAGTATGGAGCAAAAATTATTATGGCTAAATCAAGTGCTGCAGAGGGGAAGGTTATTCACTAATGTACATCAGACCTGAAAAGGTTTTAGTGAAAACTGAGACATTCAAAAGGTGAATACCTAACATTCCCAAATGCAATCCTTGTCCTGCATAATACAAACATGTAAGCATCAAACTTAAGACAAGGAAACAGTATGTTGCACAGAATTGACCATTACATATAATTAGTAATCAAGCACATAGGACAAGAGTATGTTCCTTTAAGAGACATATAGTGTTAAGTCCCCAAATTTTTTTTCAGGTCTGATGTACATTAGTGAATAACCTTCCCCTCTGCAGCACTTGATTTAGCCATAATAATTTTTGCTCCATACTGCATGGGTTTACATGGGCCAGCCCTTTTCATATCAATTATTTTTTATTTAGTTTTGAGGTTGCCACAATACTTTGTTTTGGTTTTTATCTCTATGCTTTTTGTATAGTTGGATCTAGCCTGGTCTGGATCTGCTGGCTGCACAATAAACCACCTTTTCATCAGTAAATTTCTACAAGTGTTTTTTTTTTTTTTTTTTAAAAGAGTGCTGTATTCCCAGTCTTTACAAATGTCATTATTTTATGCCATTTCTCTTCTTTATTATTGTTGTTAATAGTATTAAATGGTTCTGCACCAATATTGTTACTAATAAGGAAAATATTTTCCTATTTTGTGAAGTGCTTGAGTACACTCATCACTTCAACACTTGGCTTATTGCAATTTTTTCCATCCACTCACAATTATTTTTAAATATTTTATATATATATATATATATATATATATATACTCCCCCTCCTGCTCCTATCAGTACCTATCCCCATTTCCATCTCTCTCCTTTTCTTCCTTTGAAGTGCACTGCATTCGCCTGTTCTCCCCTCTCTCTCTCTCGGAGTGGCAGTTATCTATCGCACCCCTGGACCAACTTCTCAATTCCTTGACAACTTTGCTGCCTGGCTTCCTTCCTTTCTCTCCACAAATACACCTGCTCTAATTCTAGGGGACTTCAACATCCCCATTGACAACCCATCTGCCCCTGCTGCCTCTAAACTTCTCTCACTCACTAACTCCTTCAGCCTGTCACAATCCACACTATTCCCTACCCACCGCGAAGGACACTCAATTGATCTGGTATTCTCCTATCTCTGCTCTCTCTCTAATGTTGCATGTCGCCCATTTCCCATCTCAGACCACCATCTGCTCACCTTTAATCCTAATATAGATACTAAACCTACTTCCCCCTCTCGCCCCCGCACCAGCAGAAATCTGCACACTGTGGACGCTCCCCAACTCTCCAATCTTATTCAACTACACCTCCCCCACACTTCCACGATATCCTGCCCTGACCTTGCTATAACCCACTATAACAATACTCTCTCTGTTGCACTTGACACTCTCGCTCCACCCCAACCTCGCAAAGCCCCACGTCGTCAGATCCAACCCTGGCACTCCCAACAAACGCGTCACCTACAAAAATGCTCCCGCACTGCTGAGCGTGCCTGGAGGAAATCCCGCTCTGAACATGATTTCATGCACTATAAGTTCATTCTCTACTCTTACACCTCTGCCCTTCGCTTAGCTAAGCAAACCTACTTCTCCTCTTATATCCACTCACTCCTCAAACCCTAAAAGACTCTTCTCTATTTTCAACTCTCTCCTCTACCAACCTGCACCACCCCCCTCATCTGCATTCAGTGCTCAAGACCTCGCTGACTATTTTCTCAATAAAACACTTGCAATCCGAGGAAACATCCCAACACAAACCTGCAATCTCCCAACTCCGCTCCCAGTCACCCCCTCTGCCACTCTCTGCACCCTCCTCCCAACCACTGAGAGTGAAGTGGCTTCCCTTTTGTCTTCCTCACACCTCACTACCTGCCCACTTGACCCTATTCCTTCACATCTAATTCCTCCTCTGTCTACCACCCTCACTCCGGCTCTTACTCACATATTTAACCTATCCCTTTCTACCGGCTCATTCCCTGCCTCCTTCAAACATGCAAAGGTCACCCCCATCCTCAAAACCCTCCCTCAACCCTAACTCCCCTGCAAACTACCGCCCCATATCACTGCTCCCACTAGCTTCAAAACTCCTCGAAAAACTAGTTTTCAATCGCCTAACCCACTTCCTGTCGTCCAACTCATTGCTTGACCCCCTGCAATCTGGCTTCCGTCCCCAACACTCAACTGAAACTGCTCTCACCAAGGTTACTAACGATCTCCTTTCTGCTAAAAACAAAGGCTACTACTCTATACTCATCTTACTTGACCTATCTGCTGCCTTTGACACTGTTGACCATCCCCTTCTCCTACAGTCTCTCAGTTCTCTTGGTCTCTGTGACACTGCCCTCTCCTGGATTCACTCTTATCTCTCTAACAGATCCTTCTCAGTCTCTTTTGCTGGTGACTCCTCCTCTCTATTGCCCCTGTCTGTTGGAGTACCTCAAGGCTCTGTCCTGGGTCCTCTACTCTTCTCTATTTACACTTCTTCACTGGGTAAACTTGTCAACAGCTATGGCTTCAGCTATCACCTCTATGCTGATGATACCCAGATCTACCTTTCCACCCCTGCACTCTCTCCTTCTGTCAACTCTCACATCAGCGACTGCTTATCTGGCATTTCTTCCTGGATGGCCTCTCACCACCTAAAAATAAATATGTCCAAGACCGAACTACTTTTAATTCCCCCCTCTAGCTCCACTCCCGTCTCTAATTTCTCTATCACTGTTGGCGGCACCACTATCTCCCCATCACCCCAAGTCCGCTGCCTCGGAGTCACGCTTGACTCAAATCTGTCCTTCATTCCCCACATCCAACTGCTCTCTTCATCCTGCCGCAACCACCTACGCAATATCTCCAAAATTCGCCCGTTTCTGAGTACTGAAACTACCAAACAGCTCATCCACTCCCTGGTAATTTCCCGACTTGACTACTGTAACAACTTACTAACTGGCCTCCCTCTCTCCCGCCTCTCTCCCCTCCAATCCGTCCTAAATGCATCCGCCAGACTAATCCACCTCTCTCGACGCTCTGTTTCTGCTGCGCCTCTCTGTGAGTCCCTTCACTGGCTCCCCATTCACAACAGAGTTAAATTCAAAATTCTCACCCTGACCTACAAAGCCCTCACCAATGCTGCCCCACCCTACCTGTCCTCACTCATCAACAAATATACTCCTGCCCGTCCCCTAAGATCCAACAACGACCTGCTTCTTGCATCCTCTACCATCACCTCCTCTCATTCTAGACTACAGGACTTCTCTCGTGCGGCACCAACCCTCTGGAACGCACTTCCTCGAGATGTCAGACTTGCCCCTAACCTCTCCTCCTTTAAACGTTCCCTAAAGACCTTTCTGTTCAGGGAAGCTTATCACCCGACTTAACAAACTAACCAACTAACTAACAGTTGCCCTCTATCTCCTCACTAATATCATTCTCACCTCTGCAGTCCCCACCTCCTGTTTCCAATCCTCCTACCCATCTAGATTGTAAGTTCCCACGGGAACAGGGCCCTCAACTCCCCCTGTATTTGTCTGTAAAATTTTGTGTCTTATCGTATTGTTTCTCCACTGTACTGTTATCCTTGTACCCATGGGCAGCGCTGCGGAATCTGTTGGCGCTTTATAAATAAAGAATAATAATAATAATATATATATATATATATATATATATATATATATATGTGTGTGTATATATATATATATATATATATATATATATATATATATATATATATATATATGTAATACCAGGACTCTATTAAGAATTGGGAATTAGGTTCAAGTTCCACTCAGTCTCACAAAATAGCGGAATTAATAAAATAATCCCTGTTCTGCTCATAGACTGAGGGCCCAAAAGGGAATAGCAGCAATGTGTTGCAGAGATTGCAAACTGTCTCTTTAAATATTGGTGCTTTGAGCTGTAACCACTCCAAATAGCAAGGTATAACAAACACTCCCAGTGTAGCAAAGTTATCAACAGACAGGATAAAATAAATCAATCACACTCAATATTGCAGATTATTTGTATTCCAGTTAATATGGATATCAGAAACAATGGTGCAGTCTCTTTATAAACAGATGCAGCAAGTTCAGGATTAATTACAGGAATGTCTAGAGAATGCAGGCAATATATAAATCAAGTCTTGCAAGGCAAATGTGCAGAGTTTTAGAAAACAAGTTTAAAGTAATCTCACCCCAGGAGTTGCAGTTCGTTTGGCAGCTACAGTGTGATGAGAGACAGAGAGAGGTGCTCTGAAATCCGTTTCTGTGTAACAGCTTGCAGACTGAGTCAGGAAGTGCTGGAGAGCAGGAGGAGGTGCCAGTAAGGAAGGTAAGACTTACAATTCCAGCAGGATATCCAGGAATTTGCCTGTGAAAGGAGAGGTAAAGTTTACCTTAACAGAAGCTCTTACTTCAGACTGCCAGGGCAGAGAGAGCTTAATGCTGCAGCAGTAGTTGTTTTCCAGGTTACAGCTGACAAAGGAGAGATGGTAAATTAAGTGGAGGCTTAGCTGAACTACTTAGACAGTAGTTAATGTGATCCAGGTATCAGAAGACAATACTAAGCAAAGAGAGGTTGGGGGAGGAGACTTTTATAGGGTTCAGATACAGGATTTAAAGGGATATACATGACAATATATATATATATATATGTACTGGTACACGTCAGCCTGTGTCAAATTATGTACCTTTTTATTACTATGTGGATGTTGGAACGAAGGGCCTCTTAGCATGCTGTTGCAAGTCACACAACTTCCGCATTTGAAACAGCCTTTCTTGGTGGTTTTCAGCCACGTACTCTTTCGATAGCAATAGATTGGATCTGTCTTTACAAGGATGTCTCTCAAATTGTCGCTATACCATCCTGGGAAGCCTGATCTGAGTGAATGGCAGATATGGATCTGAATCTAATAATGTCCAGTATTTGCGTAATGAGCTAGCCAGAGTCTTATGTGCAGGATCATACGTGGTAACAAAGTTTAATTGTATTCCTTCTTTGGCTTTCATGCTTTTGGTACCCGAGTCATCTTTCAGGGAGCTCAACAACCTTACTTTGATGTTTTCCACCTGTATTTTGTTGTAGCCTCTAGATACCAGTTTTTTTACCATCTCTGTTAGTTGGATCAACATAGTGGGTACCTCACTGTTGCGAATAACCCGAGTGAGTTGCGAGGTAATAATCCCTGTTTTTTTTGGTGCCTGGGATGATAGCTTGTAGCCTTTTATTTTTTTTATTTTTTTCCCCTGCTCCTTTTTTATGGTTCTTATTCCTTTTTCTTACCTCACTTGCTTGGCTATAAGTTAGACTAAGGTATGTGGGAGGGATTTTATAGAGCTTTTGGGTTTTTGGAATATTTGCCTCGTCCTACTGGTAGAGGAGAGTAATTCTCAAGGATGGGTTGTGGACTCACCACCATGGGGCTGAGGTGCCTCACTGAAAACACTTTTGCATTTTTAGGGTATTTAATTTTTAAACCACAACATTAAATTGAACTAAATTGTAATCAATGGGAAAGAGACATATATGGGAACAAGAATATACAACAAAATAATTGTCATTGTTACAGTATTTTTAAACTTCAATGGATTACAGTTGTAATGTAGTTTATCATGGAACACATTTTGTAATTCACAGGCCAACTTTGAAAACCTTATTAACTATACTTTATATCAGAAATCAAGTTACCCAAACTTTGAAAAGTGAGAAAATATACAATTTACATCTTTATCTAAAGCTAATAAAAACATATTTATGGTAATAAAATAATGGCCTTTATAGCAAATTGTTGTATTAAAAATGTATTTTTTAGGAGAAACGGATTTCCAGTATTCACATTGCATAGTTTCCAATATTTTTGTATGCAATACAATGAGGCCAGAAAGTTGAGTATTGGTGGTTTAGGGACAGGGTCGTGCAACTCATGGGAGGAGACTTAAATAAGGGAAGGATCTTGTAATGCTGACGAGACTGCTTGAAAAATCTCACCAGGGCATAAAGCCATAAATCATTGGATCCTTGTTGTTTCATTATGCAAGGTAAACCAGCTTTTTATATGTTGGTGTATTGTGAGACTGCCAGAATTTGGGGATCCAACATCATGCAGCTCTTTAAAATATTGAAGCCTATATTAGCCAGTGTTAACATAGTGGGCTCTAGAGGTAAACCACAAGTGAAGCTCCAACATGAGGCTTCATTCACAATTTTAAGTCAAATTAAAATAGATGTAAGGGCTCCATTTAAGAGCGGATCCCAGACCAGATCTATGCCTTGACATAGAATAGTAGACAACTGACCTGTTGAATGGTGTTTGGATTGTCTGCCATTTTTACAGCCCAAAGTGTAGCTCAAAGTATATAGTATTTTTAATAAAAATGAATAAATCAGAGGAGCTATGGCTCCAGAAGTGTATGTTAAATGTGCTAACTTATCTTAACTGTATTGGATCGGGATTGAGAGATCTTGAATGGTTTTGTGCTGTAGGGTCAGTCATCTGCAAGACTGCAAAAGATCGTAGCAGTTTGAGTGAGAATCTTTTTAATGTGTCATGTTAACTATTTCTCTCCTGGGTTTTGTATCTACTAGTTAATGTACTATTGTTAAACCCTCTTTGTGTTTTACTTTACAAACAAGACTACTAAGACAAGGTGATGCAAATTAGATTGCAACAGCTAGCGTACAGCATTCTTATTCAAAGAATCATAAAAAAAGAAAAGACATAAAAGTAAAAACTGAAACACTAAGAAAGGAAAACCGAAGTGAAATACCAGAAGTGGATCGGGTGAGAAGAATCAGATTAGGTTATTGCACCATAGCAGGAGCACCTAGTGGAGTCACTTAGTATAGGGGACTGGAACTCCATTCTAACATTTTAATAGGTGTTTCTTTCATGTAATTAGCAAGAGTCCATGAGCTAGTGACGTATGGGATATACATTCCTACCAGGAGGGGCAAAGTTTCCCAAACCTCAAAATGCCTATAAATACACCCCTCACCACACCCACAATTCAGTTTTACAAACTTTGCCTCCTATGGAGGTGGTGAAGTAAGTTTGTGCTAGATTCTACGTTGATATGCGCTCCGCAGCAAGTTGGAGCCCGGTTTTCCTCTCAGCGTGCAGTGAATGTCAGAGGGATGTGAGGAGAGTATTGCCTATTTGAATGCAGTGATCTCCTTCTACGGGGTCTATTTCATAGGTTCTCTGTTATCGGTCGTAGAGATTCATCTCTTACCTCCCTTTTCAGATCGACGATATACTCTTATATATACCATTACCTCTGCTGATTCTCGTTTCAGTACTGGTTTGGCTTTCTACAAACATGTAGATGAGTGTCCTGGGGTAAGTAAATCTTATTTTCTGTGACACTCTAAGCTATGGTTGGGCACTTTGTTTATAAAGTTCTAAATATATGTATTCAAACATTTATTTGCCTTGACTCAGAATGTTCAACATTCCTTATTTTTCAGACAGTCAGTTTCATATTTGGGATAATGCATTTGAATCGAACATTTTTTCTTACCTTAAAAATTTGACTCTTTTTTCCCTGTGGGCTGTTAGGCTCGCGGGGGCTGAAAATGCTTCATTTTATTGCGTCATTCTTGGCGCTGACTTTTTTGGCGCAAAAAATCTTTTCCGTTTCCGGCGTCATACGTGTCGCCAGAAGTTGCGTCATTTTTTGACGTTCTTTTGCGCCAAAAATGTCGGCGTTCCGGATGTGGCGTCATTTTTGGCGCCAAAAGCATTTAGGCGCCAAATAATGTGGGCGTCTTATTTGGCGCTAAAAAATATGGGCGTCGCTTTTGTCTCCACATTATTTAAGTCTCTTTTTTTCATTGCTTCTGGTTGCTAGAAGCTTGTTCTATGGCATTTTTTCCCATTCCTGAAACTGTCATTTAAGGAATTTGATCAATTTTGCTTTATATGTTGTTTTTTCTCTTACATATTGCAAGATGTCTCACGTTGCATCTGAGTCAGAAGATACTTCAGGAAAATCGCTGTCTAGTGCTGGAACTACCAAAGCTAAGTGTATCTGCTGTAAACTTTTGGTAGCTATTCCTCCGGCTGTTTGTATTAATTGTCATGACAAACTTGTTAATGCAGATAATATTTCCTTTAGTAATGTACCATTGCCTGTTGCAGTTCCTTCAACATCTAAGGTGCAGAATGTTCCTGATAACATAAGAGATTTTGTTTCTGAATCCATCAAGAAGGCTATGTCTGTTATTTCTCCTTCTAGAAAACATAAAAAATCTTTTAAAACTTCTCTCCCTACAGATGAATTTTTAAATGAACATCATCATTCTGATTCTGATGACTCTTCTGGTTCAGAGGATTCTGTCTCAGAGATTGATGCTGATAAATCTTCATATTTATTTAAAATGGAATTTATTCGTTCTTTACTTAAAGAAGTACTAATTGCTTTAGAAATAGAGGATTCTGGTCCTCTTGATACTAATTCTAAACGTTTAGATAAGGTATTTAAATCTCCTGTGGTTATTCCAGAAGTTTTTCCTGTTCCTAATGCTATTTCTGAAGTAATTTCTAAAGAATGGGATAAATTGGGTAATTCATTTACTCCTTCTAAATGTTTTAAGCAATTATATCCTGTGCCGTCTGACAGATTAGAATTTTGGGACAAAATCCCTAGAGTTGATGGGGCTATTTCTACCCTTGCTAAACGTACTACTATTCCTACGTCAGATGGTACTTCGTTTAAGGATCCTTTAGATAGGAAAATTGAATCCTTTCTAAGAAAAGCTTATCTGTGTTCAGGTAATCTTCTTAGACCTGCTATATCATTGGCTGATGTTGCTGCAGCTTCAACTTTTTGGTTGGAAACTTTAGCGCAACAAGTAACGGATCATGATTCTCATAATATTATTATTCTTTTTCAGCATGCTAATAATTTTATCTGTGATGCCATTTTTGATATTATCAGAGTTGATGTCAGGTTTATGTCTCTAGCTATTTTAGCTAGAAGAGCTTTATGGCTTAAGACTTGGAATGCTGATATGGCTTCTAAATCAACTCTACTTTCCATTTCTTTCCAGGGTAACAAATTATTTGGTTCTCAGTTGGATTCTATTATCTCAACTGTTACTGGTGGGAAAGGAACTTTTTTACCACAGGATAAAAAATCTAAGGGTAAAAACAGGGCTAATAATTGTTTTCGTTCCTTTCGTTTCAACAAAGAACAAAAGCCTGATCCTTCATCCTCAGGAGCAGTTTCAGTTTGGAAACCATCTCCAGTCTGGAATAAATCCAAGCCTTCTAGAAAGGCAAAGCCTGCTTCTAAGTCCACATGAAGGTGCGGCCCTCATTCCAGCTCAGCTGGTAGGGGGCAGGTTACGATTTTTCAAAGAAATTTGGATCAATTCTGTTCACAATCTTTGGATTCAGAACATTGTTTCAGAAGGGTACAGAATTGGTTTCAAGATAAGACCTCCTGCAAAGAGATTTTTTCTTTCCCGTGTCCCAGTAAATACAGTGAAAGCTCAAGCATTTCTGAAATGTGTTTCAGATCTAGAGTTGGCTGGAGTAATTATGCCAGTTCCAGTTTCGGAACAGGGGATGGGGTTTTATTCAAATCTCTTCATTGTACCAAAGAAGGAGAATTCCTTCAGACCAGTTCTGGATCTAAAAATATTGAATCGTTATGTAAGGATACCAACGTTCAAAATGGTAACTGTAAGGACTATCTTGCCTTTTGTTCAGCAAGGGCATTATATGTCCACAATAGATTTACAGGATGCATATCTGCATATTCCGATTCATCCAGATCATTATCAGTTCCTGAGATTCTCTTTTCTGGACAAGCATTACCAGTTTGTGGCTCTGCCGTTTGGCCTAGCTACAGCTCCAAGAATTTTTACAAAGGTTCTCGGTGCCCTTCTGTCTGTAATCAGAGAACAGGGTATTGTGGTATTTCCTTATTTGGACGATATCTTGGTACTTGCTCAGTCTTTACATTTAGCAGAATCTCATACGAATCGACTTGTGTTGTTTCTTCAAAATCATGGTTGGAGGATCAATTTACCAAAAAGTTCATTGATTCCTCAGACAAGGGTAACCTTTCTGGGTTTCCAGATAGATTCAGTGTCCATGACTCTGTCTTTGACAGACAAGAGACGTCTAAAATTGATTTCAGCTTATCGAAATCTTCAGTCACAATCATTCCCTTCAGTAGCCTTATGCATGGAAATTCTAGGTCTTATGACTGCTGCATCGGACGCGATCCCCTTTGCTCGTTTTCACATGCGACCTCTTCAGCTCTGTATGCTGAATCAATGGTGCAAGGATTACACAAAGATATCTCAATTAATATCTTTAAAACCGATTGTACGACACTCTCTAACGTGGTGGACAGATCACCATTGTTTAATTCAGGGGGCTTCTTTTGTGCTTCCGACCTGGACTGTAATTTCAACAGATGCAAGTCTCACAGGTTGGGGAGCAGTGTGGGGATCTCTGATAGCACAAGGAGTTTGGGAATCTCAGGAGGTGAGATTACCGATCAATATTTTGGAACTCCGTGCAATTTTCAGAGCTCTTCAGTTTTGGCCTCTTCTGAAGAGAGAATCGTTCATTTGTTTTCAGACAGACAATGTCACAACTGTGGCATACATCAATCATCAAGGAGGGACTCACAGTCCTCTGGCTATGAAAGAAGTATCTCGAATTCTGGTTTGGGCGGAATCCAGCTCCTGTCTAATCTCTGCGGTTCATATCCCAGGTATAGACAATTGGGAAGCGGATTATCTCAGTCGCCAAACGTTGCATCCGGGCGAATGGTCTCTTCACCCAGAGGTATTTCTTCAGATTGTTCAAATGTGGGAACTTCCAGAAATGGATCTGATGGCGTCTCATCTAAACAAGAAACTTCCCAGGTATCTGTCCAGATCCCGGGATCCTCAGGCGGAGGCAGTGGATGCATTATCACTTCCTTGGAAGTATCATCCTGCCTATATCTTTCCGCCTCTAGTTCTTCTTCCAAGAGTAATCTCCAAGATTCTGAAGGAATGCTCGTTTGTTCTGCTGGTAGCTCCGGCATGGCCTCACAGGTTTTGGTATGCGGATCTTGTCCGGATGGCCTCTTGCCAACCGTGGACTCTTCCGTTAAGACCAGACCTTCTGTCGCAAGGTCCTTTTTTCCATCAGGATCTGAAATCCTTAAATTTAAAGGTATGGAGATTGAACGCTTGATTCTTGGTCAAAGAGGTTTCTCTGACTCTGTGATTAATACTATGTTACAGGCGCGTAAATCTGTATCTAGAGAGATATATTATAGAGTCTGGAAGACCTATATTTCTTGGTGTCTTTCTCATCATTTTTCTTGGCATTCTTTTAGAATACCGAGAATTTTTTTTTTTTTTTTTAAATTTTTTATTTTTCCAGAGAAAAAAAAAAGAAAAAAAATACAGAACATCAAATAAAGAATATAAAATAAATAAAGAAAAAATTAAATACAGTACATCATAATCAATGCGTAGAGTAACCCTACTTGCATATTAATCATAAATCACCTTACTTATCTCTTTCTTTATGGTGGTGGAGAAAAATATAAATACATGCAAATTCTTCTACTCTATTCTCCCTCCCCCTCCCCTTCTTCATCTGAGGGAGATGGAGAATCCCCTATTATTTTCCCCCATATAGACTTTGCTTCTATAGGTATCTCATATTTGTTTATACCAAAATAAAATAATTCTTCATTTAATAAATTTTCACTAACTTTTCTAACCCATTCTTCTTTTGTGGGGATTTCTACTGTTTTCCATTTACTTATAATTAAACTCTTTGCGCTATTAAGCATAATTTAGTATAAATATCTTCTAGGTGAGTTGCTTTTAAAGTCTAAGTTATTCAAAATTGCTGACAAGAAATTTTTTAGTTTTTTCTTATCTTCCTTAATATCTATTGATTGTAGAATTTTAGCCCAAAAAGGTTTAATTTTTGGACAAAACCACATAATATGGGATAATGAGCCTCTGTCTCCACATAATCTCCAACAGCTCTCTTGAGTGTGTGGATAAATTTTCTTAATTCTAGTAGGGGTAAGATACCATCTAGTTAAGATCTTTAAGTTTTGTTCCAGTATTCTAGCTGATATGGAGGACTTGGCAGTACTATGGAAAATCTTTATCCAGGTCTTAGCGTTAATATCCATATTTAATTCCATTTGCCAATTTTTAGTATATGGAGGGGGGAGATCTAAATTGTTTTGTAGGATATTATATGCTTTAGAGAGAGTATGATTTATATTCGTTTTTGAATTACATAAGTTCTCTAATTTTGTTAAGGGTCTAGTTATCTTATCCTTTTCTTTAAAAGTTAAGAGGTAATGATATGCTTGGAAGTATGTATACCACTCGTTAAGTCCCTCCATTCCCTTTGCCTGTAAATTATTCTGAGACATTAATTTCCCTTTTTCTAATATATCTACTATTCGGTATTTATTTTCTTTTTTGTCTCCTTTAAATCGTCCCTCCTGGAATGCTTTATTTTCAGTTAAAGATAATAATGGAGATGGGATAGAGGATATTCCCTCTTTTTTCCTAATCACTTTGTCCCATATCTTAAAATTTTCTTCTAGAATACTATATTTCTCTATATGTATAGATCTCTCTTTTGGATTTATCCAACATTGGTTGCATATTTCTCTACTATTTAAAAGGTCTGTTTCTATTTTCACCCATAGTTTCATATCCTTTTTGGTATGCCACTCTATTACTCTTTGTAAAATAGATGCTTGTCTATACATTCCTAAATTGGGTAATCCCATACCTCCTGCTTGTCTTTTCTTATGCATAGTGGTTATCCCTATTCTCGGATGGGTTTTACCCCAAACGTAATTATTAATCATTTTTTGGAATTCTTCCATGTAGCTATTTGGGAGATGTATGGGGAGTGCCTGTAATAGGTATAATAATCTTGGTAAGATGTTCATCTGGATGATGTTTATCCTTCCTATCCATGAGATCTTTTTGGGATACCATGACAGTAACTCATTTGCAATAATTTTTTTAAAATTTCCATAATTAAGGTCGTATATTTTACTTATTGATTCAGACAAATATATTCCTAAGTATTTGAGTACCTGGGTTTTTTTAAAGGGTATCCCCCTAATTATATTATCTTGTATCTTCTCATTCATTCCCACACTCATTATTTCTGACTTATTCACATTTACTAAAAAATTAGATAATGATCCAAATACCTTCAGTTCTTCCAAGAGAGCTGTCATCGATGTTTCCGGGTCGGTCAGGGACAGGAGGATATCGTCTGCAAATAAAGAAGTTTTATACTCCGTATTTCCTATGGTAATTCCTTTAATATATAAATTTTGTCTGATTCGAGCTGCAAGAATTTCTATGGTCAATGTAAATAAAGTTGGCGATAGTGGACACCCTTGTCTTGTCCCATTTCGTATTTTAAATCTATCAGAGGTTCTCCCGTTTATTTTTATCCTTGCTGTAGGGTCAGAATATAGTGCCATTATTCTTTTAATCGTTATCTGATTAAAGTCAAATAGTTTTAATGAATCTTCCAGAAAAGACCATTTAACCCGGTCGAACGCTTTTTCGGCGTCCACCGAGATAAACGCGGATTGGATTTTGTTTATACGGGCATATTCTAATAGGTGTATATTTTTAATGATATTATCTCTTGCTTCCCTATTCTGTACGAATCCTACTTGGTCTAAGTGTATTATACGTTCTAGGATATGTTTTAACCGATTGGCCATTACTTTAGCATAATTTTTTAGATCTAGATTTAATAATGAAATTGGTCTAAAGTTTTTCACATCTTCCTTATTCTTGTCTGGCTTGGGAATCATACTAATACTCGCCTCTTGCATTTCTATGGAGAATTTCTTCCCTTTATCTATTGAGTTATATAGATTCCATAGAAATGGGGCTAGGATGTCTTTAAAGTTTTTATAATATAATGCCGAGAACCCATCGGGGCCTGGTGCTTTCCCTTCTGTTAATCCCTCTATAGTTTCCCGTATTTCTTGGAGACTTATTGGCTGTTCTAGTTTTTGGTTTTCTTCTTCTGTTACCTTAGTTAAACTAAGATTGTTTGTGTAAGCTTTCCAGTCTATATCCCTACTTCTTTGATTATCTAGATTATATAGGGTTTGATAAAAGTTTACAAATTGAGCATTAATCTCTTTCTGGTTCCTACATAATTTGTTAGTCTCATTTTTTATTTTATAAATCCCCCTACTTATTTCTTTTTTCTTTATAGCTCTAGCTAATAATCTACCATTTTTGTCCCCCTCTGTATAATATTTACGTTTTAACCATATTGCTTTTCTTTTATTGATACTCGACCAATATTCCTGTATGGACCTTCTTTCTTTCCTCAACTCCTCTAAGATATTTTTATTTTCTGGGTCTTGTTTGTGATTTTTCTCCAATGTACCTATTCTAGCCATCATGTCTCGGAACTGTCTTTCTCTTATCTTTCTTTGAGTACTACTAAGTTTAATTAGTTCTCCACGAATAACACATTTATGTGCATCCCAGAGTATTGATGGTAAAATGTCCTCTATATTATTAATCTCAAAGTATTCTGTCAGTGTTCCAGCAATTTTATCCCTATCTTCTTGTTTTTTTAATATAGTATCGTCTAATCTCCAATTATATTGCTTGTCTTCCCTAAATCCCCAATTTAGCTTCAGACTTACCGGAGCGTGGTCTGACCACGTCATCGGAAGGATTTCTATTTCCATTATTTTTATTAGTCCATTAAGGTCCATACAGAAATAATCTAATCTAGAATAAGATGTGTGGGGGTGGGAGTAGAAAGTATAATCTCTTTGTTCCGGATGGAAAAGTCTCCATACATCTTGTAGGGCGAGTTGTTCTAAACTTTTATTAACTTGTCTTATTATATATTTTGGCGTAGAAGTTCTTTTCTTTGAGTTATCTAAGTTTGGGTCTAATGTTACGTTAAAATCTCCCCCCACTATTATAGTCCCTTCTTGGAAATCCAGAATAAGATTAAGGATCCTCTTAAAGAATGTATTCTGTTTCGTATTTGGGGCATATAAATTAAAGATAGTCACAGGGTCCCCTTGTAGGTTCCCTTTTATTCCTATATATCTTCCCTCTTTATCTTTTAATTGTTCTTTTAATTGGAAGTTCAATCTCTTATGTACTAGAATGCAGACTCCATTCCTCCTGGTCCTGCCCGACGCTGAATAACATATATTATATTTTTCATTACCAAACTTAGGTTCTTTATTTCTTCTAAAATGAGTTTCTTGAAATAATAAAATATCCCCTTTCAGCTTCTCCATCTCCCTCAATGCCATGGATCTCTTCTGGGGAGTATTTAGCCCTTTGGCATTTATGGAAATCAGTTGTATATCAGTCATTTAAAGACTCCTCATAAGAGTAACCACGTAACCTTTCCACATCCCCCGCCACCAAGAACATTATATATTTTAAACCACAGGTGATTCTTTTAAACTCTAGCGAAATCAATCTAAGAAAAAGAAAAAGCACAAACATATAATTAAAAATACACAAAACATAACCACGGAGTTTGGGAATCAGGGCTAGTCATTCCTCCCTGACGGAATTATTACCTTGTCTCTTATAGACAGGGGAAGAAGAAGGAAAAAAAAAAATATATTTTTTTTTATTTTTTTGTGTGCTCATAGTGTTGTGGGGGAGGGGGGGGGTGGGAAAAAAAAAAAAATATGATTGGATGATTTTGTCATCCAAAGTAATGTATCTAAATCTGAGTGTAATATGTGCTAAAGTGTAAGCAAAGAGGTGCTCTTGTGCTCTTTTACAGAGGGGTGAGTGTGGTGTGTGGTGCTAGGGAAGAAAAAAAAAAAAAAATTTGTTCCGGTAAGAACAGGATCGAATGTTTGTACAGAAAAAATGTTTGTACAAAAAAAAAAAAAAAAAAAAATATTTATACCGGAAAAACCGGAAAAAGTATTTGTACAAAAAAAAATAAAAAAAATAAAAATTATATAACAAGTAAATCCCTCTCTATAATCTCATAAGTAGCTTGTCCTCATAATTAAAATGCTAATCAGTGAAATTAGTCAATCTTTCTTCCAGGTTGGTTCTTCTATGCTTATGTTATAAGTACTTGTGTAGGATTTTGTCTTGGAATATCTTTCTTCTTTCTTCTAATCTCCTCCCAATGGTTCTTATTTTGTTCCTTAGTCATAAGCTGCTTTTGTCTTCTCTCCTCATATGTAGACTCCATAAAATCCTCGGGTATCTCCAGTTGTAAGTGTAATTTAGCAATAATTTGATGGATATCTTCTTTTCTTTTATAAAATAAATTATTCCCATTATATGTAATGAGTAAGCCAAAAGGGTATGTCCACTTGTATCTAATGCCCATTTCTTGTAGAGGCCTAGTAAGAAATCTGAGTTCTCTTCTCTTATTCGTTGTTGACAGACTCAGGTCTGCAAAAATTTGGAGATCCCATTGTTGAAATTTAAGGACGTGCTCTTTTTTTGCGATTCTTAATATGTGCTCTTTTATTTCAAAATCTTGTAATTTTAGTATCACATCTCTTGGTCTCTCTAATGTGCCCTGGTTTGCTAATCTGTGGATTCTGACTATATTTCTTTACTCTGTAGTGCCAAGTCTAGGGAACTAAAAATTTTTTGTGTAAAGGTCTTAAGCTCATCTGTTTTAATCTCTTCAGGTATGCCTTTAATTCTCAGATTTTCCCTTCTGGACCTGTCTTCTAGGTCTGCGAGTTTATTTTGGATATCATACATTGCATGTGATTGAGCTGTTATTCTTTCATTCGCCTGGGAGAGTTTTTTCTCTATCTCCTCCTGTTGCTCTTCTAGTGAATTAACCCTTTGGCCCACATCTTTCAGGTCTTTTTTTAGATCTGAGATTTCTGCGACTATACATTCTTTTATAGAAACAATATCTTCTTTAGTAGCTAATTTTCTTATTTCTTCAATATTGATTTGGATATCCTTAATTGCTGAGTTATCCATCTCCTTTGCCCCTATGTTTTTAGGGGTATTCTGGCTCTCCATACTCAAATTTTGGAAGAAAGGGTTGTCTTTCATACTTGGCGATTTATTATTTTTATTTATCTTATCTATCTTAGCCGCTTTTCTTGCTGCTGCCATCCCTCTAAGGCCCTTTTTTCCTCTTCCTTTTTAATGGAAGATTTTTGTTACAGGCCAAACCTTTTAGGGGTAGGTTAAAAGTCCTTTTTAAATCGTTCTAAGAGGGGTTCATATATTTTCGTTATTCCTTGTCCCACCACACCTGGGCACTATCGTTTTTAAGTGTTATGCTCTGTATATTTCACTGTTCACAGTTTTTATTTTATATCCCCCTCTAAACGTTATTTTTATTCACTTTCTCCCTTCTCTCCTATTATTGCAAAAGTTTTTAATCTTTATTGTTAGTGCTTCCACCAGTATTCTCCACTGTGCAGCCCCAACAGTCAGATGTCCCCCGGAACATACACCAAAATCTACCTGATCCTTCTATCTCCCTTCAAGGAGTACAGGGTCCGGCCTCCCGTTCCCAGCTCGTGTATCAGGTGCTGTCCCTAGAGTCACCAATTCGCCCTTGTCCCCCAAGAGGTCTTTAGTCTTTTAGGTAAGGTCTTTAGACTTATAGATAAGATCCAGCTCCTCGCCGCAGATTTACAATCATGCCCCGCGTTCTTGAGGCGCCGCTTATCCGCTCCTCCTCTGGGTATCCTCGGCGTCGCCCACCTCACCGGCCTCCTCCCAGCTCAGGTACCTTGTAAGTCCGGTTAGATTTTTAACGTAACAGGTCTGCTTGTTTACGCTACTCCACTTTGTCTCCGGGTGGGCGTCTCTCTATTGTTCGCCAAAGTATCGGATAGGTGCACTCTCCTGAGTATCTGTGTCCTTTCCTGATATCGTCCTGGGGCTTCACTGTACCTCCATCGTCCTCTTAAGGATCCGATTTCTGTACCGTTGTTTTGTTGCAGCGGTTCCCTGGGTATAATCTACAATGGCCGCTCAGGTTCTTGCGCTGCAGCTTGCTTTCTCTGTTACCTGAGTCCTCTGACGTCACACGCCAACTCGGCTTTTCCTCAGGTAAAGGTATTTGTTTTCTAGTCCATTTTCTTACTGTTGGAGAGAAGGGTTATTTTGCAGAGAGAAGGGGGGATACAATATTAGCTCCTTATAGCGCATTAAAGCATTTTAGCAAATCTTCATTCCGTCAGGGAGAGTTTTTTGCGGAGCTTCAGTTCTCTGCTGCCATCCTTGCGCATGCAGCAGGCTCCTCCCCCCAGAATACCGAGAATTTTACAGTTTCTTCAGGATGGTTTAGATAAGGGTTTGTCCGCAAGTTCCTTGAAAGGTCAAATCTCTGCTCTTTCTGTTCTTTTTCACAGAAAGATTGCTATTCTTCCTGATATTCATTGTTTTGTTCAAGCTTTGGTTCGTATAAAACCTGTCATTAAGTCAATTTCTACTCCTTGGAGTTTGAATTTGGTTCTGGGGGCTCTTCAAGCTCCTCCGTTTGATCCTATGCATTCATTGGACATTAAATTACTTTCTTGGAAAGTTTTGTTCCTTTTGGCAATCTCTTCTGCCAGAAGAGTTTCTGAATTATCTGCTCTTTCTTGTGAGTCTCCTTTTCTGATTTTTCATCAGGATAAGGCGGTGTTGCGAACTTCTTTTGAATTTTTACCTAAAGTTGTGAATTCCAACAACATTAGTAGAGAAATTGTGGTTCCTTCATTATGTCCTAATCCTAAGAATTCTAAGGAGAAATCGTTGCATTCTTTGGATGTTGTTAGAGCTTTGAAATATTATGTTGAAGCTACTAAGTCTTTCCGAAAGACTTCTAGTTTATTTGTTATCTTTTCCGGTTCTAGAAAAGGCCAGAAAGCTTCTGCCATTTCTTTGGCATCTTGGTTGAAATCTTTAATTCATCTTGCCTATATTGAGTCGGGTAAAACTCCGCCTCAGAGGATCACAGCTCATTCTACTAGGTCAGTTTCTACTTCCTGGGCGTTTAGGAATGAAGCTTCGATTGATCAGATTTGCAAAGCAGCAACTTGGTCCTCTTTGCATACTTTTACTAAATTCTACCATTTTGATGTATTTTCTTCTTCTGAAGCAGTTTTTGGTAGAAAAGTACTTCAGGCAGCGGTTTCAGTTTGAATCTTCTGCTTATGTTTTTCATTAAACTTTATTTTGGGTGTGGATTATTTTCAGCAGGAATTGGCTGTCTTTATTTTATCCCTCCCTCTCTAGTGACTCTTGTGTGGAAAGATCCACATCTTGGGTAGTCATTATCCCATACGTCACTAGCTCATGGACTCTTGCTAATTACATGAAAGAAAACATAATTTATGTAAGAACTTACCTGATAAATTCATTTCTTTCATATTAGCAAGAGTCCATGAGGCCCGCCCTTTTTTTGTGGTGGTTATGATTTTTGTATAAAGCACAATTATTCCAATTCCTTATTTTATATGCTTTCGCACTTTTTTATCACCCCACTTCTTGGCTATTCGTTAAACTGAATTGTGGGTGTGGTGAGGGGTGTATTTATAGGCATTTTGAGGTTTGGGAAACTTTGCCCCTCCTGGTAGGAATGTATATCCCATACGTCACTAGCTCATGGACTCTTGCTAATATGAAAGAAATGAATTTATCAGGTAAGTTCTTACATAAATTATGTTTTTTCTTTCTTATTACTCGATGGACAGATGTTATTAAAATAACTAGCTATCTCTAGCTACAATTATAAGACGAAAGTTTTGGTTTTATTAGAGCTTGCAATCCGATATAAGGATAATTGCAGTCAAATGAAGATTCTATAAATTAAGAGCATTTATTGATGGATATGTGAAATGTTGGATTTGTAAACTTTTTATAAAGAGCAGTTAGGGATTTGCAGATGTGATAATGTACAAATTAACAAAACAGTCTAAAATTCAAATGGCTTTGTACTCTCAAACAGTGAAATCCATCATATGACTCATAATTGTACTCTCAAACATTGAAATCCAAAGGAATATATTTTTATAGAATAAAAATATCAAAAACATTTCAAAGGGACACTGAACCCAATTTTTTTAATTCGTGATTCAGATAGAGCATGCAATTTGAAGCAACTTTCTAATTTACTCCTATTATCATTTTTTCTTCGTTCTCTTGCTATCTTTATTTGAAAGGCATTTTTTGGTTCAGAACTCTGGACAGCACTTTTTTATTGGTGGATGAATTTATCCACCAATCAGAAAGAACAACCCAGGTTGTTCACCAAAAATGGACCGGCATTTAAACTTACATTCTTGCATTTCAAATAAAGATACCAAGCGAATGAAGAAAATTTGATAAAAGGAGTAAATTAGAAAGTTGCTTAAAATGTCATGCTCTATCTGAATCACAAAATATAAAAATGGGTTCAGTGTCCCTTTAAGTGTTTAAGTTCACTTTGGGACCTTCTAATACAGGGAGTGCAGAATTATTAGGCAAATGAGTATTTTGACCACATCATCCTCTTTATGCATGTTGTCTTACTCCAAGCTGTATAGGCTCGAAAGCCTACTACCAATAAAGCATATTAGGTGATATGCATCTCTGTAATGAGAAGGGGTGTGGTCTAATGACATCAACACCCTATATCAGGTGTGCATAATTATTAGGCAACTTTCTTTCCTTTGGCAAAATGGGTCAAAAGAAGGACTTGACAGGCTCAGAAAAGTCAAAAATAGTGAGATATCTTGCAGAGGGATGCAGCACTCTTAAAATTGCAAAGCTTCTGAAGCGTGATCATCGAACAATCAAGCGTTTCATTCAAAATAGTCAACAGGGTCGCAAGAAGCGTGTGGAAAAACCAAGGTGCAAAATAACTGCCCATGAACTGAGAAAAGTCAAGCGTGCAGCTGCCAAGATGCCATTTGCCACCAGTTTGGCCATATTTCAGAGCTGCAACATCACTGGAGTGCCCAAAAGCACAAGGTGTGCAATACTCAGAGACATGGCCAAGGTAAGAAAGGCTGAAAGACGACCACCACTGAACAAGACACACAAGCTGAAACGTCAAGACTGGGCCAAGAAATATCTCAAGACTGATTTTTCTAAGGTTTTATGGACTGATGAAATGAGAGTGAGTCTTGATGGGCCAGATGGATGGGCCCGTGGCTGGATTGGTAAAGGGCAGAGAGCTCCAGTCCGACTCAGACGCCAGCAAGGTGGAGGTGGAGTACTGGTTTGGGCTGGTATCATCAAAGATGAGCTTGTGGGGCCTTTTCGGGTTGAGGATGGAGTCAAGCTCAACTCCCAGTCCTACTGCCAGTTTCTGGAAGACACCTTCTTCAAGCAGTGGTACAGGAAGAAGTTTGCATCCTTCAAGAAAAACATGATTTTCATGCAGGACAATGCTCCATCACACGCGTCCAAGTACTCCACAGCGTGGCTGGCAAGAAAGGGTATAAAAGAAGAAAATCTAATGACATGGCCTCCTTGTTCACCTGATCTGAACCCCATTGAGAACCTGTGGTCCATCATCAAATGTGAGATTTACAAGGAGGGAAAACAGTACACCTCTGAACAGTGTCTGGGAGGCTGTGGTTGCTGCTGCACACCATGTTGATGGTGAACAGATCAAAACACTGACAGAATCCATGGATGGCAGGCTTTTGAGTGTCCTTGCAAAGAAAGGTGGCTATATTGGTCACTGATTTGTTTTTGTTTTGTTTTTGAATGTCAGAAATGTATATTTGTGAATGTTGAGATGTTATATTGGTTTCACTGGTAAAAATAAATAATTGAAATGGGTATATATTTGTTTTTTGTTAAGTTGCCTAATAATTATGCACAGTAATAGTCACCTGCACACACAGATATCCCCCTAAAATAGCTAGAACTAAAAACAAACTAAAAACTACTTCCAAAACTATTCAGCTTTGATATTAATGAGTTTTTTGGGTTCATTGAGAACATGGTTGTTGTTCAATAATAAAATTAATCCTCAAAAATACAACTTGCCTAATAATTCTGCACTCCCTGTATAATTAATTTAAAATGGTGTAAGGTTTCACTAAATATGACCTTGAGAAAATAATTACTATACACAAGATGCAAATCACACACTAATTTGCTGATATGGTTATCTGTTCTAGAATAGATTACTATAAACTAACAAACTTAATATCTGCAATATTTGGTTCAACTCGGCCTTCCACCAATAAACATTGAAATTAGGAGCAAATAACTGGTAAAACAGAACGCTATAAATCTCCATAATGCATTAACCCGGCCTCTACCATATCAACCTAAGAAATGCATTCTGCAAGAGGTAATCAGGTGTGTGTAATATCTAAGTTGTGATGCCCACTGCATTGTACGGAATAATTCGTATTGAGAACAGAAAAAGCTTAAAATTATAAACTGTCAAAGGCATATGAAATGCAGAAAAAAAAATCACAAGGTTCTATTTTTGAGAGAACCCTCACATAGCCTGAAGCAAATATAGATATAACAAAGTATTTAATGCTCTTTGAAAGATGCCTAATTAAATGATCCAGGACCGCCACAGGCCACCAACCAAAAGAAAATGCTCTAATATATTAGAACATGTTGTTATTGCACTATAATGATTAATGCCTAGAAAAGGATCAAGAAAATAAAGTTCGCTCCAGAGCAGAAATGTATTGCTGGCGAAATATTCCAAACAGCATTGGCACTGACATTGGCACTGCAAAGTAAAGGATCCCCTTTAAATATATAGCACACAAACTAATACATATACTTATGTACCCCTAAACCTACATAACCCACCACTGCAAACTAACCCTTCACTAGTTAACCCCTAAACCGCCAATAGCCCACTGCAATAAACTTCCTAACCTTTTAACCCTTATACTTTCAATAGCCCACCACAATAAACTTCCTAAACTATTAACCCTAATACTACCAATACCTCACTGCAATAAACTTCCTAACCTTTTAACCCTTATACTGTCAATAGCCCACCACAATAAACTTCCTAAACTATTAACCCTAATACTACCAATACCTCACTGCAATAAACTTCCTAACCTTTTAACCCTTATACTTTCAATAGCCCACCACAATAAACTTCCTAAACTATTAACCCTAATACTACCAATACCTCACTGCAATAAACTTCCTAACCTTTTAACCCTTATACTGTCAATAGCCCACCACAATAAACTTCCTAAACTATTAACCCTAATACTACCAATACCTCACTGCAATAAACTTCCTAACCTTTTAACCCTTATACTGTCAATAGCCCACCACAATAAACTTCCTAAACTATTAACCCTAATACTACCAATACCTCACTGCAATAAACTTCCTAACCTATTAACCACTATACTGCCAATAGCCCACCACAATAAACTTACTAACCTATTAACCCCTGTACCACCAATAGCCCACTGCAGACACCCCTACACAAACTTAACCACTATACCACTACAACCCCCAAACGTAAACTACCCCTACACTACTTTACAGCTAAAATCCCAAGATGCCTAACACCCCCTAACTTACAAAAAATAACAAACACTACAATTAAACAAAATAACAAAACCTAACATAACATGGAAAAAAACACTATAAAAAAAACCAAAAAAAGCAGATATGCCTATACTAAAACTAAGACCCCTTTAAAAAACAATAACTGTTACTATAACAATAGCCCTTAAAAGGCTTTTTTTTAAAAGGGCTTTTTGTAGGAACTTGCTCTAAAGTAGCTTAGCTCTTTTTCACATAAGAACTGCAACCCCATTCTACAATAAAAGTAACCCCCCCAAAAAAAGCTTAACTAAAAAAATAACACAATCCTAAAAAAAGATTGCCATGAAAATGGTGTTTTGTTGGGCATTGCCCTTAGAAGGGCATTTGGTTGGTCAGTGCCCTAAAGAAATGACATCTCTTTTGCTGCTCAAAAAAATAAAACTCTATACTAAAAACCCCCCACCTAATCTCAAAAAGGTTGCCCTGAAAATGACATTTGGTAGGGCATTGCCCTAAAGTGATTTAAGCCCTATTCTAAAAAAAAAAAAAAAAAATTAAATGGAAAAATAAGCCCTAATCTTAAAAATAAAAAAGCACACCCAAAAAAAATCCTAACGCTAAACCCCAAAGTTTGTACTCGCCAACTCTTCTTTCTTCATGGGGACTGTCCTCTGAGGCGCTGCTCTTCATCTTCATAGCGGTAGTACTCTTCTTCCATCTTCTTCATTCTTCTTCTATCTTCCTTCTGATCTGTCTTTAGGGGTTGATAGTTTATTTTAGCATTAACTTTATATCCAGTGTTAAAATGATATGCATTGTCATGTATAATTCGTATTGTATTTAATTTAAAATGTAGTTTTCTTTCTAATGACACGGTGAGTCCACGGATCATCTAATTACTATTGGGAATATCACTCCTGCCCAGCAGGAGGCGGCAAAGAGCACCACAGCAAAGCTGTTAAATATCACCTCCCTTCCCTCCAACCCCAGTCATTCTGTTTGTCTACGTTAGAGCAAGGAAGTGGTAAAGTTTAGGGTTTGGGTTCCTTCCTAAGGTTGTTTCAGATAGGAACATTAATCAAGAAATTGTTGTTCCTTCATTATGTCCTAACCCTTCTTCCCATAAAGAGTGTTTGCTGCACAAACTAGAAGTGGTGCGTGCGTTGAAATACTATTTACAGGTGACTAAGGAGTTTCGCCAGTCTTCAGCTCTGTTTGTTGTTTTCTCTGGGAAACGTAAGGGTCAGAAAGCTACGGCGACTTCTCTTTCTTTGTGGCTGAAGAGTATAATTTGATTGGCCTATGAAACTGCTGGACAGCAGCCTCCTGAGAAAATTACGGCTCATTATATGAGGGCTGTTTCCTCTTCCTAGGCATTCAAAAATGAAGCTTCTGTGGAACAGATTTGCAAGGCTGCAACTTGGTCCTCTCTACACACTTTTTCAAAATTCTATAAATTTGATACTTTTGCCTCGGCTGAGGCTTCTTTTGGGAGAAAGGTTCTTCAAGCAGTGGTACCTTCTATTTAGGTTCCGTGTCTTGTCCCTTCCTTATCTGTGTCCTCTAGCTTGGGTATTGATTCTCAATAGTAATTAGATGATCCATGGACTCACCGTGTCATTAGAAAGAAAACAAAATTTATGCTTACCTGATAAATGTATTTATTTCTTGACACGGTGAGTCCACGGCCCACCCTGTTTTTTCTAAGACAGTTTTTTTGTCTTGTTACAAACCTCAGCACCTTGTTGCTTCCTTTCTCTCCTTTACTTTGGTCGAATGACTGGGGTTGCAGGGAAAGGAGGTGATATTTAACAGCGTTGCTGTGGTTCTCTTTGCCGCCTCCTGCTGGGCAGGAGTGATATTCACAATAGTAATTAGATGATCCGTAGACTCAACGTGTCAAATAAATAAATTGATCAGGTAAGCATGCATTTTGTTATTTTGTATTGTTATTTCTAATATTTTAAGCATAAATTTATCATTTTAAATTATATATGTTTAAAAGAATAAACTGAACAATAAAAAATGACTACATTTTAAATGAGATACAATACTTAAAATAATATGCATTATACATGGCAATGTAGCGACATAGCATCTATAGTTAAAATAGGGAGGTTTTTTTGTTGACTTTTAGTCAGGTAGATTGCAGACATTGCGTAGGTATTGGCGTTCTGTGGGAGTTTGCTGGGCGTTCCAGGGGGAGTATAGGGAAGACATGACATAGCTGTAGGCGGTATTAGGGAATTAGCTGGATGTTCCAAGGGCAGTAAAGCTAAAGTATGATGTAGGCATTCTGTGTGAGTTAGATTGGCATTTCAGGGGGAGTAACCTGCACTTTTATTGGGATACATCGCCAGCAGTGTGCTATATTCCAATCTCTGAAGTACATGTTACGAGCAGAGTGTCAGCCATGTTTTTCTTGCAACCTTTTTAGTGGTAAAACTTTACAGTGTGAGGCAGTTAGTGTAGGTTTAGGGAAAATAAGGTCACACAGGCATTATTTGCAGTGTTTCAACACAGAAATCGTGTTTGGTTTCAGTGAGCGCACTGTCTGCGCTGTGAAGGAACACTTCAAATAAGGCCCCATTCCTGCACGCAGAAAGTGTCGACAAGTGGTGATGTTTGCGATGTTTAGCTGACGTAGTGCTTCACATTATATCCTATGGGAGACACATTGCCATCACCAGCACCTTGTATTCGAATATATCGATGGACTGCGAGGCCAGAAAGGCAGTTTCTCGTCGGTCTGTCGATGCTTTGAATATTGGGGCATTGGTGAGCCAATGACAAGAGACAAATGTGTGTAGCCACAAATATAAACAGCTAGCTTCCAGTAGTGAATTGCTGATGCTGAGAAAGCAGTGAATTTAAAATTGTATTCAAACTACATGCTTTAATCATTAAAGTTTTTTTTATTTTTGACTTTCATTCCCCTTAAAAATGCCTTAGAAATCCTCTTACCACAGGTTATCATACATTTAAAATTGTTTTATGCAAAACATCTGACTTACAAAGTGCTTATCAAAGAACTATCCAGTCCGCTGGGGTAAGACAGAATATTATTTCAACAGACCAGCTGTTTATTCAGGTACCATCTAGCCTACTTTTGATATCTGAGTGTGTAGAAACACAAATGTCCATATACAGATCCAATCCCATCAAGATTTTCTTCAGGTGGTAGTTTAAATGGCTTGATAAAACAAATTCTCCAGGAAATAAGCTGTAATAAGGCAAAATGGAGGTAGATGAAGCATTTATGGAACCTATAACACCTTCTAAAAATCCTTTAAACTAACTTATACTGACTAATAATAACAAACTAAGCATGGATCTTTATTCTTTATGTTCAGTTTACCCCAAACAGTTCTAGAAGAGTCTCTTCAAATAGACTTCTAATCCAGCGCTTGGTGATGCCATAAAGCTGCCATATTGCCAGACAGGCACAGCAGTCACGTAGTGTACATGGCATACACTTTTATTAATCAAGTTGGAGGATTATCAGAATGCTTGCTCACTGTGGAGCTGAGCGAGTTCTGCTTTAGATGTATAACGTATAACATTTATCCTATGTGCCTCATATATAAACATTCAGTTTGTAAAGACATTGTAATAATAAAAGCACTCACTTTTTCTGCATTATAAATACATCTGCACTATTTAGTGCATGGCTCCAGGAATGCACACCGCCGTGAACAATTGCAATTTCTTATAGCAATCTACGGAGGGAGGGGGAGAAGGGGAGGGGGAGAGGCATGTTCCGTTGGAAGAAAGCAGCTGAATAACGAATGCTGCATATACATTTCCTAGAAGATTTATGCACTAAAATATTTCAATTTGAATTCATCTACATTTTTATAAATGTATCTATGTATGTATAATAGCATCCGATGGAAGAGTATGGGGAAGGAAAAAACAGTGAGGATGGTCTGAACATTCCAATTCCAAACTCCTCATTGAAACTGTATCGGGCAGGTTGAGATACCATATATGTATAATTTCATCCATAGACAAGGGAAATACCATACTAGAGTATTTGAATGTTGGGAGTAATTTGGTGCCTGTGATGTAATATGGCAGACTAGGTAGTCTTTCTGCTTCATATCTTCCATCAAATGTTTGTTTCTATAGGTTCTGTAAAGTTTACAGACTAAATGTATTTTCATTTCGGTTTTTGTCATATTTTTTTTTTGTGGAATCGGAAACTGATTTGAAGTTCAGGACAGTGAAGAGGGCACATTAGGCTACCTTTCTGAGATAAAAATTGTATACCGTGGTTTATGACAGAGTTTAAATATTTGTGTGATGTTATGAAGTAAAAAAAAATATGTAAGGTAGTCTAGTATAAATGTAGGCTTAGACAGAATATATTTTTGGAAGGAGTTTAAGATACTGGTAAAGTGCTGGAGTACAACTGGATTAGAAGAGGCAAGAAAAAGACTAAACCAGTAGTGGACTATAAGTATATGTATTTGTAAAAATGCAAAAAACCCTAAACAAAACTGGTCTGTTCCGTATTTCAATAAAGTATTGTTATATCTAATGTAATGTAACACTCTACTACTACTACTACTCCTACTACTAGATCCAGATTCATTGTATATCTCCCTTTTATGTAATAACATCAAACTGCATTTGCAATCATGGTTTGAATTACTTCTGCTAAACCTGTTATGTGTTTGGGCTGATTAATTTGAGCTATGTTGATGCATTGTCTATGGTGAAAAAGATTTGTTTTTTACACTTTCAATATTGAAAGAAGCCAAAGTTATTCCAAAATACCCCCCTCCATGCACACATATATGTGTATTATGCAATAAGGTATATGTGTGTGTTAGGTGATATTTCCATAGAACATTTAGAATTATTTATATATTAAGAATTTTGTGATGACATTTATTTTACCAGCTGGATTCACAGTGTATAAGTTTCCGCACCATATAACGCAACTCAAAAGCTGTGTTTTCATAGTAGAAGAAAGCAATAAAAAACAATCCCACTTCTACAAACTAAATTGCAGGTGTCCAATGTTCTCATTCAAAAATCTGTATAAAATAGTTACAGCTTAATTAGCCCAAACAGAGTTCTCTTGTTAACCAATTAGTTAAACAGTTAGGGATTATCTTGATTTTATATCATTTTCTTTGGGGACTGCTTTTGCACCCCTATATAATAGCAAATTACATGCAACTGGGAAAATATTGGCAAACCAAGCTATTGTCTTTGTTTCATTTTAAGAAAAGTTACTTCTGCGTTCAATAGAGAAGCCCTTGGGTTTAACATTTGGCCGGGTTATAAGGTCACAGATATTAGAGGTTGCTAGGAAATTTAGCCTAAGTCTTTAAAATATGAGTAGTGGTTTAATCTATAAACTCTAATTATAATGTACTATATACATATGTTAAGACTTGTTTGCTTCAGAGGAAATTCTTTCAAATCAGTGTTACTGTGATAAATGAATATGCATTTGAAAATCATGCGTGGGATGCAAATAATTCTATATTTGTAATAAAATACTTAAAAATGCATAGGACTATAAAATATGCATTGAAAGAATAGATGGGCTAGGTAACCCTATAGTTCATATTTAATGGGCATCAAAAAACAACTAAGGCTGGTAGAATCATTTGAAGTAACATTTATTAGCTTCTCCAGCAGTGGTAATCAATTCTCCCAGAGGAACACAGCAATGGTTTAGGCTTGCTGCTTTCAAATGAGCTGATGCTGCAGGAATGCTTCTCAGTTAAACATACGCTAAAGTCACAATTTCTCAAAAACGCAGGATCACATAGCATGTTTTTAAATGACTACTTTAAAGGGCATGGAATTTTAAAAAGTAAAGCTTTGCATATCACAAATGTAGTAGTATTGGAGTATGGATGGCACATACATCAGGGGGTGGTAGAATATTTTTTCAGGCTGATGTATAGCACAAAACTGTTTCTTACAAAATTTAAAATGAACTGCTGCAGATTTCAAATTTCACCGTTATGTATTTTTAGTATGTCCTTTTTAATTTTAAACATTGTTAAAAAGTATTAGAGCATTTTATTTCTATCATACAGGTGGTGAGAGTCCATGATCCGCTACTCCTGTGAATTGCTCTTCCCTGTTACTAGGAGGAGGCAAAGATTTCCAAATCTTAAGAGCTCTATAAAACCCCTCCCACCTTACTGGAAGCTAGTCTTGTCTTAGCTTCCACTGGAGGAAGGTGAAGAATGAAGATGTGCATGTTATTCTTCAGTGAGAAGGTTCTTAAACTGAATAGAGGCCAATTTGTCTTCAGAATGCAGTGTTTGTTGGAGGGATATATTTGGAGTATGGGTAGTGACAACATATTTTTCACCTCATGGGAATTGGTCACATGCCTTCCACGGGTGTCGTGGGGACCTTTCCTTTTCCTCCTCCTGTTGGGTCTTCGATATACTCCTATTCCATATACTCTGCTGTTATGTTTCAGCACTGGTTTGACTTTCCACTGGTTTCCTGGTTTCCTAGTTGGGTGCCTGTTGAAAAGTACTATATTTTTTTTATTGTAGGGATATATATATATATATATATATATATATATATATATATATATATATATATATATATGTATGTGAAGATTGGAGTAGCCGTGTTAGTCCAGTAGATAGAATTCATACTCACACACAACTACTTCAGTTTTAACAACAATTACTACCTACAAATGACAGGGACAGCGATGGGCACAAAAATGTCACCCCAATACGCCAATCTTTTCATGGCGTACCTAGAATACAGATTCTTATGTACTCAGCCCCACAAACCGTATACATATTATCGTTACATCGATGATATTTTCATAATATGGACAGAAGGAGAAGAAAGCCTCTTAGATTTCCACAAATCATTTCATTCATTTCACCCGTCAAACCTTAAAATCGACTTTTCAAATCATAGTGTGAACTTCTTGGACTGCACAATAACTGTCACCAATGGCATCCTTCATTCATCTATATACAGAAAACCCACAGACAGGTACAGTTACCTCCACAATTCCAGCTTCCATCCCAATCACACCAAACAAGGTATCATCTACAGCAAAGCTATCAGATATCACCGCATTTGCTCTGACACAAAAGACAGAGATCAGCACCTGAGTACACTGTCAGAGTCATTTAGGCAGAAGGGCTACAAGGAAAGGACAATATCTAAAAAAATCAAATCTGCCCTAAAAACACCACGGGAAAGACTCCTACAATACAAAGAAAAGGAAAACAAGACAAGAACCCCTCTAGTAGTCACTTACAACCCTACTCTGGAAGGAGTGCGCAATCACTTACAACCCTACTCTGGAAGGAGTGCGCAAAATTATTAAAGAGCTACAACCACTAATTTCAGAGGACCCCACACTCAAAAAAATATTTCCTGAACCCCCCATACTAGCATTCAAACAACCGCCTAACCTGAGACAGAGATTGGTCCGCAGCAAATTAACCACAGAACAGAAGCTTACACAGAATGGCACTACACGATGCAACAAATCACTCGGCAAACTGTGTCAACATATATGTGACAACAACACAGCCAGACACAACAACGCATCATACAATATTAAAGGATCCTATTCGTGCTCATCTGCTAATGTGGTGTACATGATACAGTGTACAGCGTGTGACAGAGGTTGCTACATTGGAGAAACTGGCCTAAAGCTGCATCTCAGAATGAATCTACACAGACACTCGATCAAAAACCACACTTCACTTCACACTTCACCTAGACTGGTCACTCCATCCTTAACCTCAGGATTAAAATTCTTAAAGGGAATTTCAAAGACTCTCATGAACGAAAGACGTTTGAGATTAAAATGATCACACATTTCAATACCAGAAATGAAGGATTTAATGTAGACTCTGGCTTTCTCACACACTACCATAACTTTCTATAATCTCTCATTTTATTGTCCTATATTGGTTTATTTTTCCTTTTGTTTTTCCTCTCATCTTGCCTATTTACTCTCCTCTGTGTATTTACTCTTTCTGGCTATTCTCAGCTATTTTCTCCTTCAGACACATTCTCTGCTTTTTATGACACCCCTCTCATCCCCCTCCCTCCCTCCCTCCCTCCCTCCCTTCAATTTGTTGTATGTGATGTGTATCTATATCAGAATGATCAGTATTACTTTAGACCTGAGGAAGAGAGGAAAACTCTCGAAAGCTTGTCTTTTAAATATTATGTTAGTCCAATAAAAAAGGTATCACTGCATACTGCAATACTTTGTTTTTTGAGTATATATATATATATATATATATATATATATATATCTTTTTGTGGGGGTACTCACTGGTACTGAGTACCTCTGCCAACTCATAAGAGGTAATATTTGTAATCATCATTTAAATGCTCTAGTTTTCATAAGAGGGGGCTGCAACATACATCAAACATTGTAAATAATGTTGTCCCTTTGCTTTTCTCAAAGTTACTGAGCAGAATTTATCAATCAAGTATGTCTTATTTTATTTATGACACTCTCAGCTATGGTTTGGCACTTTATATGTAAAGTTCTAAATATATGTTTTATACTTATATTTGCCATGATTCAGGTTAATCAGCATATTTCCTTCTTACAGACTGTCAGTTTCATTTCGGGAAATGCATATGAATAAAAAAAATTCTTACCTGAAAATTTTTTCAATTGACTTTTCTTTCTAAATTGCAGGCTGTTAGGCTCGCGGGAGCAAAAAATGCAATAATTTATTGCGTTCTACCAAAGCTAAGTGCATTTGTTGTAAACTTGTGGTAACTGTTCTTCCGGCTGTAGTTTGTGTTAGCTGTCATGATAAACTTTCTAAAGCAGACAATATTTCCATTAGTAGTAGTCCATTACCTGTTGTTGTTCCTTCAACATCTAATGTTCAGGATATTCCTTTTAATGTGAGAATTTGTTTCTAATTCTATTCAGAAGGCCTTGTCTATTATACCTCCTTCTAATAAACGTAAAAGGTCTTTTAAAACTTCTCATAAATTCGATGAATTTTTAAATGACCACCAGCATTCTGATTTATCTATCTCTGATGAGGATCTATCTGGTTCAGAAGATTCTGCCTCAGATATTGACACTGACAAATCTTCATATTTATTTAGAATGGAGTTTATTCGTTCTTTATTAAGAGGTGTTGATTGCATTAGATATGGAGGAGACTAGTCCTCTGGATATTAAAACCAGTAAACGTTTAAATTTGGTTTTTAAACCTCATGTAGTTATTCCAGAGGTTTTTCCAGTTCCTGATGCTATTTCAGATGTAATTTCTAGGGAATGGAATAGTTTGGGTACTTCATTTACTCCTTCTTTAAGGCTTAAGAGACTGTACCCTTTGCCGTCTGATAGATTAGAGTTTTGGGAAAAAAATCCCCAAAGTTGATGGGGCTATCTCTACTCTTGCTAAACGTACTACTATTCCTACGGCAGATAGTACTTCTTTTAAAGATCCTTTAGATAGGAAGCTTGAATCTTATCTAAGGAAGGCTCATTTATGTTCAGGTCATCTTCTTAGGCCTGCTATTTCTTTGGCTGATGTTGCTGCGGCTTCAACTTTTTGGTTGGAGGCTTTAGCGCAACAAGTACCAGATCATAATGTGTATAGCATTGTTAAGCTACTTCAACATGCTAATAATTTCATTTGTGATGCCATTTTTGATATCATTAGATGTCAGGTATATGTCTTTAGCTATTTTAGCTAGAAGAGCTTTATGGCTTAAATCTTGGAATGCGGATATGACTTCTAAGTCAATGTTGCTATCTCTTTCTTTCCAAGGTAATAAATTGTTTGGTTCTCAGTTGGATTCTATAATTTCAACTGTCACTGGGGGGAAGAGAGCTTTTTTTGCCTCAGGATAAAAAATCTAAGGGTAAATTTAGGGCTTCTAACCGTTTTCGTTCCTTTCGTCAGAATAAGGAACAGAAGCCTGACCCTTCACCTAAAGGAACGGTTTCTAATTGGAAGCCTTCTCCAGTCTGGAATAAATCCAAGCCTTTTAGAAAATCAAAACCAGCCCCCAAGTCCGCATGAAGGTGCGGCCCTCATTCCAGCACAGCTGGTAGGGGGCAGACTATGATTTTTCAAAGATGTTTGGATCAATTCAATTCAAAATCATTGGATTCAGAACATTGTTTCTCATGGGTACAGAATAGGTTTCAAGGTAAGACCGCCTGTGAGAAGGTTCTTTCTCTCGCGCATTCCAGTGAACCCAGTAAAGGCTCAGGCTTTCCTGAAGTGTGTTTCAGACCTGGAGTCATCTGGGGAAATTGTGCCAGTTCCATATCTGGATAGGGGTCTGGGGTTTTATTTAAATCTGTTCATTGGACCAAAGAAAGAGAATTCTTTCAGACCAGTTCTGGATCTAAAAATTTTCAATCGTTATGTAAGAATACCAACATTCAAAATGGTGACTATAAGGACTATTCTGCCTTTTGTTCTGCAAGGGCATTATATGTCCACAATAGACTTACAGGATGCTTATCTTCATATTCCAATTCATCCAGATCACTATCAGTTCCTGAGATTCTCTTTTCTAGACAAGCATTACCAATGTGTTGCTCTTCCTTTTGGCCTGACAGCTCCAAGGATCTTCTCAAAGGTTCTCGGTGCCCTTCTCTCTGTTATCTGAGAGCAGTGTATTGCAGTGTTTCCTTATTTGGACGATATTTTGGTACTTGCTCAGTCTTTACATTCTGCAGAATCTCACACGAATCAACTTGTGTTGTTTCTTCAAAAACATGGTTGGAGGATCAATTTACCAAAATGTTCCTTGATTCCTCAGACAAGGGTAACCTTTTTAGGATTCCAAATAGATTCAGTATCCATGACTTTGTCTCTAACAGACAAAGACGTCTGAAATTGGTTTCAGCTTGTCGGAACCTTCAGTCTCAGTCATTCCCTTCAGTAGCTATGTGCATGGAGGTTTTAGGTCTCATGACTGCAGCATCGGACGCGACCCCCTTTGCTCGTTT